>NW_005842753.1:415929-464213 GCF_000455745.1 Alligator sinensis | reverse complement strand
GAATGAATACTGGACTCATATGAACTCTGGTAAATTTAAGCTCATATGAGCCCAGCTAGGTAATTATCAAGCCTCTTTTTAAAGACCCCCAAGGTAGGAGTGAGCACCACTTCCCTTGGAAGTTGGTTCCAGATCCTGGCCACCCTGACAGTGAAGTAGTGCCTCCTGATGTCTAGTCTGAATCTACTCTGAATCAACTTGTGGCCGTTATTCCTTGTTACTCGGAGAGGTGCTTGAGGGAACAGGGTCTCACCCAATCCCCTCTGGTCCCCCCTGGTAAATTCACAGACAGTCACTAGATTAAGGATTATAGAGGAAGAAACTGGAATAGGAACCCTATTAAGTTCAGAGGAGGCCCTTCCACTAATAAGAAATTCGGGATGGAGTAAGGGGGCAATTCTCACAAATACCATGAATATAATTCCGGGAGGCATGTATCCCATAACTTTAGCTGGATTAATTGCCACCGGGGTAAAAAATCATTTGGGAGCTCTAAGCTTTCCCCAACATTTAGAAGGGGGTATGAATAGCATCAGGTATATAATATGGGGAATTAGTTTTGCCCATTGGACAGCACCCCCAAACACCCTATCGGCAGTACAACAGAGATTAAGGAATGATTGTTTGTTTATCACCACTCCTGAACAAATAACTTGCAACAGGATGTCGTTAGAGGTAGCATCAAATGTTCTGAAAACTCCAGGAGTAAAAGCCTGGCTACTGCCGTTGGTGGAACAAACACCCTGGGAAGTAGCTGATCAGATAGGAAACATAGTGCAGGAGGAAGAAATGAAGAAAAATCCCAAATTAATAATATAGAACACCATGTGCACACTCCTTATCATCCACAATCTAATGGGGTTGTGGAAAGACACATTGGTATTTTGAAGACACAATTGAAAACAAATTTAAAATCAATTTCTTTTAAAAACTGGGATGCAGTATTGCATGCCACCTTAATTCAGTGCAATAATGATAAAACCATGTGGTTGAAACACGAAAAGAAAGAGTTTATAAGTATAAAAAGGGTGATAAAGTGTGGATACACCTACCCAAAGAAGAAAAAGTAACAAAAGGTGTAATTGATCAATTGGGGAAACATCCCAACACTTATTTTTGTTTAACTGAAGAAAATCAAACAATATTAGTACACCAAAGTTGGCTAACCTCACGAAGCTAGGCCTCACAAGGACCTAAGCAATCATTTAATTTTGTTACAGGTGTCAAGGATTGAAGTGGCAACAGTGGGAGATCAAGAATGAAAATGAGCCCAGAGATGAAAACTGGATGTGGCTAACCAATGCAACATTATGCAAACCAGTACCTAGACCACCCAACGTGATTCTGGGATATAATGCTGATGTATGGAATCTCACAATACCAGGTTATTCCCTTAAATGTAATATTCCTTGGGAAGGACCATGGAACCCCTCCAAATTATTAAATCCTCGTGATATAATTAATGGACCATATCCATATGGCATTAAATTAACAGAAGCAGGGATAAATGAAACTGAGTATTATCCAACACCATGGGGTTTTGTGAGAACACACCCAGAAAAAGGTGTATTTGGGGTAAAATTAACTATTATACCAGTAGGGTTATTTGAAAATGCTACAGTAGACCCCTATGGTATCATCCAATGTAAGTGGAATAAACTTTTCTGGAAACCTAACACTGTCCAGAACAGTGGCCGGCTTACTACTAGCACTTGGTGTCGGACTATAGTACATACTAGAAAAGGGATATTACCTTATCTCTTAATTATAAGGGATCCACCGCACCAAGAACAAAGCACAATAGCCTGGCATTTAAAATTTCCTGAATATTCCCGTACTGCCATGCGCATTACATATAACATTAACTGCACGCAACCACAAAGAAAGCGTAGGTCAGTCTGGACAGACTGGGCACAGCAAAATCAAGATAAAGAATGGGAAGAAACAGTAAAACCTGAATTCATGTCACTTTTGGGATTTGCCACTACACATGTAACCATTACAAAAAACATTACACAAAGAATGCAAAATTTCATAACATTAACTGAACAAAATGAAAATATCACTAATTCTAACATGAGGAAAATCCAAGCTAGATTACAGTTCATTACCTGTACACAATTTCATGAATCCAGCACCTTTGAACAACTTATTGTAACAAATTTAAGGAAGAAATTCACAGATGCTGGACATATACCTTATGTAGAATGTCATAGTCAAATAATTATGCTATTTAGTCACGAAAATCAGGGAAGTGTACAATGGCTTTGTTCAGTGAACCCACTAATGGGTTGGACAGTACATACCCGCATTGGAGGAAAACATACAGGTACATTACCCACCATGCGGTGTACCAAGCATAATTGCACACAAGTAAACACCAACCAAGTAAAATTAAATGATAAATGTTCTGAATTGGAAGCATGGAATCAGACCCATATTGTGCAATGTACTGATTGCAAATGCAAAAGCTACACTAAAACTGTTCAAGTGAACATATTAAACTATGATTATGCTTTTGACTTAACACCCCAAGATGAAGCAACCCAGTATTATGAAATAGCAGAAATGGGATATGATATTCCTCAACTCCAGCCCTGTAAGCAAGAGGGTCAGTTCTGGAGAGATACAGGGGAAATAATGGAAATAAAATATAATATCCCTCAAAACTCACCCTGTGAGCCTGGAGCTCAGTTATGGAGAGACACATTTGCAAGGAAATGCGTGTGCATAATAGAGCCAAAAATTAATAATCTACACTCCAGTATGGAGGTAGTACTTTGGTCCAAAACAGGTATCCCGTGGATCGCTGCAGATCATTCGAGCACGACTGAGGAGAATAAGGTGCATTCCCAACTATCTGCGTGGGACATTGACTTGCAGGAATTAAATTTGACTCATATATCGTTTAACTTGGAAACTGGACAATTAGTGATGTTGTCAAAGGACTATGGAGAACACATTACTTACCTGAAATTACTTAACGCCAGCAAGATCCTCAATGCACCATCAGCTTCGGTGTTAGAAGGACTAGCCACGATTGGAAATGCAGTGGGGAATGGTGTTAAATCTACTATACATGAAATAGGATCGATAGGACAACAACTATGGAACACTATAAAGACTGTATTTTCGGGAAAATGGGTGATATATGTTATAATAAGCATCATAGGATTGTTTGGGTTAATCATTTTGGGAAAATTAATTTTGTGTATGTTGTCATGGAATCATCATAATAAGTTTGTAAGGCTTAGTAATGAAATATAATTGTAATCAAACTGCCTAATGGGCACGGGGGGATGTCATATTGAATGAAATAGTTTGAATGTTTGTAAAAGTTGCCCATTAGCCAGTTTCAGGAAGAAGATAGGATCTATCTCCTTATCTAGCTCATTGTTTTGGAGCTACGTGCGAAATGTCCTGACTTCGCCTAAAACCTTAATCTAAATTGTACCTTTAGAAGTTTTTTACAAAGAAAGTAAATGTCCTAAATTCCGAGAAATCAAAGCCTGGGGCCTTTTAACCAGACTGGTAAAAAGAAAAGAGTATTTACAGTGATATGGAAGTCTCCCCAAGAATAATTTAAAAAATGCTCAACAAAGGTAATTTCTGTTGAGTAAGATCCGAGCCCAAATTTGGGAGTTATGATGAATTGAGTAGGAGGCGGAGCAGAGCATCAAGTCGACCCCCTGCCATGGGCAGGAACGGATGCTGGGGACAAACGACCCTGGCTAGGTGTCTATCCAGCCTCCTTTTGAAAACCCCCAGGGTAGGAGCGAGCACCACTTCCCTTGGAAGTTGGTTCCAGATCCTAGCCGCCCTGACAGTGTAGCACCTCCTGATGTCTAGTCTGAATCTGCTCTCCATCAACTTATGGCCGTTATTCCTTGTTACTCCCAGTAGTGCTCGGGGGAACAGGGACTCTGCCATTGCCTGTTGGTCTCCCTTGGCCAGTTTGTAGATGACCACCAGATCCCCTCTCAGCCTTCTCTTGTGGAGACTGAACAGGGTCAGGTCCCATAGCCTCTCCTCGTAGGGCCTGCCTTGGTGCCCTACTTGATCATGCAAGTGGCCTCCTCTGGACCCTCTCCATGTTGTCCACATCCCTCCTGAAGTGCAGCCCCAGAACTGGGTACAGTACTCCAGCTACGGCCTGACCAGTGCTGCATAGAGGGGGAGGATCACCTCCTTGGCCCTGCTCAAGACGCATCTGTGGATGCATGACAAGGTGTGGTTGATCTTCCTGACTGCGCCCTCACACTGTTGGCCCATGTTCATTTTGGCATCAATAATGACTCCAAGATCCTTTTCTGCCTCTGCACTGATGAGAAGGGAGTTCCCCAGCCTGTAGGTCTGCTGCTGGTTCTTCCTACCTAGATGCAGCACCTTGCACTTGTCAGTGTTGAATCCCATTTTATTCTCATCCGCCCACCCCTGTAACCTTTCCAGATCAAACTGCAGCCTATTCCTCCCTTCTAGTGTGCCCACCTCTCCCCACATCTTAGTGTCATCTGCAAATTTGAACAAGGTGCTTTTCACCCCCTTGTCCAAGTCGCTGATGAAGATGTTGAACAGTGCGGACCTGAGGACCGAGCCCTGGGGGACCCCACTACCCACATCCCTCCAGGTCGAAAGTGACCCGTCCACCACCACCCTCTGGGTGCGGCCCTCCAGCCAGTTAGTGACCCATATGACTGTGTAGGTGTCAACACCACAATCTCTTAATTTTTTAACGAGGATGGGGTAAGAGACACTGTTGAAGGCCTTCCTAAAGTCCAGAAAGACTATGTCCACCGTGACACCTGTGTCCAATGATTTTGTGACCTGGTCGTAGACGGCCACCAGGTTAGTCTGTCAGGACCTGCCTCTAATGAACCCATGCTGGTTGCCCCTAAGCATACACTCCCTTGCTGGCCCCTCGCAGATGTGCACCTGGATAATTTTCTCAAAGAGCTTCCCCAGGACTGAAGTAACGCTAACAGACCTATAGTTTCCTGGGTCCTCCTTCCTCCCTTCTTTGAAAATGGGAACCACATTGGCCCTTTTCCAGTCCTCTGGCACCACACCACATGTAAAGCCATGCCAGGGGTCCCACAATGACCTCAGCTAATTCCCTCAGGACTCTGGGGTGGAGATCGTCAGGACCTGCTGATTTAAATATGTCCAGTCCCTCCAGAAGTTCCCTGACTAGGTCCTCGCTGACCCTAGGCCTGGCTGCGCCTGCCCTGGGACCATCGGGGATCATGGTGTGGGGGATGACCTGGTCCCTGCTCAGAAAAATGGAGGCAAAGAAATTATTAAATAGGCTAGCTTTGTTGTCTGATGAGACCACCAGATTTCCAAGCGTGTCCTTCAGAGCCCCACATTACCCGGTACCATCTTTTTACCCCCTTCATATTTAAAAAAGGACTTGTCGTCCTTGATCCGGGTCGCTAGTCCCAGTCTCATCTCCACCTTGGCCTTCCTGACTGCCCCCCTGCAGCCCCGAGCAACCGAGGTATAGTCCGCCCTGGTGATGGCCCCTCCCTGCATTGGGTGTACGCCTCCTTCTTAGTTTTGAGATGTCCCTGGATGCTTTTGGTGAGCCATGGGGGGTTTTGAGCACTCTTGCCCCCTTTGATCCATATTGGGATTGCCACCCTGTGGGCTTGGAGGATCTTCTCCTTAAGGAACGACCACTCCTCTTGGACTCCCAACTCCCCTCCCCTCCAGGACTTCAGTGCCTCTGCAACTAGTCTCCTTAGCTCAATGAAATCTGCCCTCCTAATGTCCAGGGCTGCTGCCTTGCTGCAGGCTTTTGCGACCTTGCGCTGGACGGTAAATGCCAGCAGGCGATGATCGCTGTCGCCCAGGTGGTTGAGCACCCGCAGACCCCTCACCAGGTCGTCGCTTGTGGCCAGGACCAGATCCAACAAGGCATTTCCCCTGTTGGGGCTGTATACCTTCTGGGTTAGATGGAGGTCCTGTATCTTGGCTAGGAACCTACATGAGCGGTCAGACCTGGCTGACTGCTCTTCCCAGCAAATGTCCGGATACTTTAGGTCACCTATGATGACCAAATCCTTTGACTTAACTGCCTCCGCGAGCTGACCTGAGAATTCATGGCCCAGCTCTTCCCCCTGGTTGGATGGTCTGTAGTAGACCCCCACCGTTAAGTCCCTTTCCCCCCGATCCCCCCCAGAGCACTTCAGTCTGCACCTCCTCTGACCCCATGCTGCTCGTTGAGGATGGGTATTGTTCTTTGACGTAGAGCGCCACACCCCACCCTTTCCTCCCTCTTCTGTCACTCCTGTACAGCCTATAGCCCTTGATGTTCACTGCCCAGTCATGTGTTGGATCCCACATTGTTTCCGTGAGCCCCACTATGTCTGGGTTGGTGTTAGCTAGCCGGAGGGCAAATTTCTCCTGCTTGTTCTCCATACTATGAGCATTAGTGTATAGGCATTTAAGGCCTCCTGAAGGTGTACGCACCACCCCTCTAATCCCAGGACTATCTGGGTCTCTTACCTGGTTATTTCTTGTGCTCATCATCAGTCTTGGCTGGGCTCTTCTTGTGGGCGACACTTAGTTTGGTGGTCCGAGGCTCCCTCCAACCTCATCCTCCCCTTCCCCCCAACGAGCCTAGTTTAAAGCCCGCCGGAGGAGATCAGTCGACCCGAAAGAGAACACATGCTTACCTTTGGGGGAGAGGTGAAGCCCATCCCACCCGAGCATGTCTCTCGTCTTGAAGCATGGGTCATGGTCCAAGAAGCTGAAGCTCGCCTCGAGACACCAATTCCGAAGGTGCAAGTTGACCTCTCTGATGCAGGTCTCATGGTGTCATCCATGTCCGCTCGCTGGAAGGACAGATGAGAAGACCTGTGGCTCATTTTGTGGTCACTCAGGCAGGGGCATCTGGGGCCTTTCTGCCTGGGCCAGACTTTCTCAGTTTACACCTAAGTCTCTTGAAAATAGACAAGCCTGGCAACAGTACATAGCATTGCCTTATGATGGGAGTGAGAGACCCAGGTTCTAGGCATGAACAGCATGTGCCCCCGGAGGCTGGGGGGGCACAGTGGCAGTGGCAGTGTGGTGGTGGGAACAGCGGGAGCCTGGTGGCGGTGAGCGGGGGAGCACCCACAGACGCTGCCGGTGCTCTCGGTGGAGGGAGGGAGGAGCGGCGGGGGGCAAGCACTGACCAAGGGTTGGTGACCACCCACAGAAGCTGCCAGGATGGTGGCAGCAGCCAGTGGGGATTGAATGCTGCCCACAGACACCACCGGCAGTGTCAGCAGCGGGGTGGAGAGCAACGACCGCCCAGAAGCACTGCAGTGCTTGTTTGCAGGAGGTGCAGCACCACACTCAGGGGGTGCATGTGCACCAATGTGCACCCCCTACATGTCACTCCTGGTTCTAGGTCCACCACAACAAAAACGGGATTTGAATCTGCATCTCCTTTTGTGCAACCAAATGACCAGAGCAAAGGTAGGGTATTGCCCAGTGCCCTGTAAAGCCCGCCTCTTAAAGCTGCCCACTTGACAGCCAAGAGAAGGAAAGGAAGAAAGAGGAGGGTGATACCTCTAAATGATAGTTCTGTCCCTTGACTTTGTCATTCATTCAGTAAGATCAGTATGCTCACAAGCCAGATCCTGCTTCAACCCATTTTCCCCAAACTGAGTAGCCAAGTGTGTGCAGTGCCTTAAGCTCCATTATCCCTGCGTGGTGAAGGATGTATGGGTCAGTAGTTTCCTACCACTGAAATATGCAAACTGGGACATGATATAATATCAGTAACACAAGCACATGAAAAACTGCATTGTTTTCATCCCTCTTAGAGACTGGTGCAGGCAGTGGGACATCTGGTTAAGCGGAGTCCATGGAGCAGAAAAGCCCCATGGGAAAGTCCCATCTATCTGCACATCCACCAGGCTTAGAAGTGTATTTTACAACCTCCGCTTCAAGGACGCAAACCCCCTTCCCAACTGGGAAGCGTGGAGGATCTCCAAGGGATCATCCCAAGGGGAGGTACAAAGCTCATTTCAGGCATGTGGGTCATTTCAGCCCTCAGTGCTTGGGCAGCAGGACCAAACATTAACAGCTGTGCCTTTGAGCAGTGCAAAGGGGGTGGTGGGGGTGGGGGTGCTGGAATTCTCTCAGTCAAGAGAGAGAGGACCTGAAAGGTCTCTTTTTAGCAAATGGAGAGGGACAGTGTGGACACAAATTGGTCTGCAGGAGAGAAGTGGGAATAACAATAGAGACATTGATTGTTGCCACTGACCTGGGCTTCCCCTTTTCTTTGCATGTGTCACACAAGCATTCCCCACTCAGGCTGACCTCCCTTCACATCCTACTTTCTCCCTGCCTTTCTGTTTCCCTCCCCATATGGCTTTCATTAAACTTTACATACTTTTCATGTTCTTCTCTCCATATCCAGAATAGACAGGAATGACCAGAAGTGTTCCAAGGACACCAGCAGTTATGGCTTCACCAAGACCAGGGCAGGACATCCAAGAGGAAATCACGTCCTATCTGCCTAGAGTGCCTGGCAGACCCAGTGACACTGGAGTGTGGATACGACCTCTGCGGAGCGTGTATCAGTGATTACTGTAAGAAATGGGAGAGCATGGATCCTTGGAGCATCCTGTCTGCAGGGCCAAGATCCAGAAAGGGACTCTCCATCCAAACTGGCAGCTGGCAAATGTAGTAGAAGGCATTAAACACCCGGGGTTAGTTCCTGGAGTGGAGGATCTGTGTGAGACACAAGAAGGGGCTCGACCTGTTCTGTGAGGAGGACAGGGCAACCGTGTATGTGGTTTGTGAGAGATCCCCACAGCACAGGTTTCACTCAGTGCTGCTCATTGAGACGGCTTCCCAGAAATACAAGGTAGGAAGCACTCTGGTTTCATCTACTGCAAACCATTCCCTGTCACATCAGGCAGCAATTTTTTAGGACAGGCAGCAATTTGTTGGCTTCTGGAGGAGCTCTGCAATCATTGCCATACTGGTACAACACTAGCCTTGTCCTACAGGGTTTTCCCCCACCTTTTTCATCCTTGGTTAAATAGTTATGTAACCTGTGCCGGCACACTAAGGCCATGTGATGGGCTGGATTTTGGGTCCTCAGGGTACCAATAGCCCTGGGAGCCCCTCAGGCAGACTACTGACTGAGGTGTCCCATTTAGAGGTGTGTGGCTCACCCTCACCGTCCAGGAATTTGCTTTGAATCCAATGAACACATTATTCTTTATTATACACAAACAATTTACATACGGAAAAATAAATAAATAAAAATATAATAATGATAGTTAATAATAAGACTAACAATGTAGATACAATTTAAAACTTCAACAATAGGTGGATAATTCCAACACATTGGGTGGTCCCACTTTTGTTAAACAACCTCAATAATTAAATTCACCTTATTATAACCCTTTAAAACAGCCCCTCCCCTGCAACCCAATTGATTTTTTTCTGGTCACAGTCCACTTCCCGTAACAATACATGGCAACACAGCTATAATTATGATCCACCACTAGATAGTAGAGGTGAGGCTTCTGCTGCTCTGGGGAAAATGGTCTCCTTTAATTCTTCCTGGTAACACAGCCAAACAGGTTCTGAAAAGCTGTTGCAGGCAATAGTCTTCCTGTTGTTTCCTTTGTTGGCCAATTGTTATTTTAAGAAGTTTCCTCCTGCAAACACGCTTACTGCAAACACTGGGCCCCACATCGTGAGGCAGCACACTAACATGCATTGGGCCATCCCACCAGACAGGAGAGTTGCAATGGCCAGCATGAAACTGGCCAGCCCATCCAGCCTCTGCTACATTGCCAACCAGTTCAGCGTGGCTGCCTGCATGGTTGGGCAGGTGACTCGTGAGGTATGCCAGCTGCTTAAGGAGATCACTGCAAACAAAATTATCCACCTGGCAAATCCGCAGCAAGTCACAGATGGCTTTAATGAGAAGGGGTGCCTGAACTGCGTGGGGGCTTTAGACAGCCCTCACATCCCAGTGCTGTGCCCTGTGGGGAGTGGGAGGACTTACACAAACAGGAAAGAATATGCCTCCATGATCCTGCAAGTCATGGTGGACCACCGGGGCTGGTTCATGAGCACTTAAACCAAGTAGACAGGCAGTGCACATGATGCACGCGTGTTTAGAAATTCCCCTCTGCATGCCCTCGTGGAGAAAAGACACTACACACCCGGCATGGAGGAGACAGTGATCCATGGTGTTGCCGTTCCCCCGGTTATATTAGTGGATGCTGCCTACCTCCTAAAGCCCTGGCTCATGAAGCCTTATGGAGGGAGCACCACCGACCTGCAGAAGCTGGTTTTTAGCTACTGTCTGAGCAGTTGCAGGATGGCCATGGAAGGTGCGTTTGGATGACTGAAAGGACAATGGAGGGCACTTACATGTCGGCTCGAGATGCAGCAAGAAAATATAATGGCCTTTGTAGTGGTAGACTGTGTGCTGCACAATATCTGTGAGAGCTGTGAAGAGGTTTTCAACGACTCATGGGAAGAAGAAGCATGACAGGC
Source organism: Alligator sinensis (assembly GCF_000455745.1). NCBI lineage: Eukaryota > Metazoa > Chordata > Crocodylia > Alligatoridae > Alligator > Alligator sinensis. The sequence continues at coordinate 453,695 of NW_005842753.1, read as the reverse complement.
AGTGGCAAGACAACAGAGAAGTGGGGCAGCAGCAGCAGCACAGGGACTGTAGTAAAAATGTCTCATAATCTCACTACACAAAGGGCCTCACAGCTGAGAACAGTCTTCTCCTCTCTCCCCCACCACTGCGGGGCCAGGAGGGGGTGGATCCTGTTAGGGAGGAGAGAACTGTCCGAACAAATGCTCTGTTCGTGATAAGGCTCAGATTCCCGTGGGAACACAAAGATTAGTTACTGCTTGCTTTGCACATAAACTTTGCAACCCTTGTTACTTGCTCGTTTTAGGACTACGCATGTACTAAAACTTTGCAGGAAACTGTAGCCAATCACAGATTGCCACAATGGGATCTTGTTCATGAGAGGTATAAAAATGTATCTTCGGGCGTGGCTAGGGGTCGACACGGATTTGAGCATTGAGCTCCCTTGTTGATCTGTTTGCAAACAATAAACTTGAGATGGATCCAACCTGAGTGTGACTCTCTCCTTGAGGTGTATTGGAAAAGCCTCCAGGGGCACGAAACTAGCAATTTGTGCAACAGGACTGAGGAGATATCCTCAAGAAGAAGCTGGTTGGGTAGCCCTGGTGCGTGATTGTCTGGCAGGATATATTGCTAACAACAACGCCTAGTGCTTTGTTCTAAATACATTTATTTTTTTACACTTTAAAACTGTCTGTCTACAGGGGTGTGCGGTGTTGCGGATGAGGGGCAGAAGGGAGGACGGTCAAGGGAAGTGGGAGGAAATCTGGACCGGGCTAGGGGTTTGCTGCTTCCAGACTGAGTGGTTTGGGGGAGGGGGGTATTACACTTCACCCACATGTGAATGATCCCCCCTCCCCCACATGTGGGTGAGAAGGATAACTATATTATAGCTCTTGGCGGGCTAGGCAGGTCAGCAGGGGACAAAACTGAACAGCAAGCCACATTTTGAAAAACATTTATAAAACAATTCATAACACACCTCCAAAAGCCGTATGTAGCACCACACAAACAGATTGACGGTGTACCTGGGCAGGTTCCAGTGGAGCCCCCTTTGGAAACTGTACAAAGATTAATGAGCTTGGGAATGCTGGGAAATGTAGTCCAACCCCCCCCCCCAACACGGCCAGAAGCGCTCACCACCACCAACATCGACAGCAATCACCAATCAACCGGGCAGCAACAAACACCCACCCACTACTCTTATGATATAGCAGTCATCATAGCAGCTATAGTTAATGAAAGAAAAAGGCACCCATATATTTGTAACATGGTGGGATGGGAAGAGAAAGGAATGGGAGGGGAGGAATCACATGACTTGTCTTTGGGATTGGGATGGGGTCTTTGGGATCGCATACTACTGGAGACCAGATCGACCAAGAGTAGGTGGGTGCAAGTGGCAAGGATTTTGGGGTGACCAGGCCCAGGGGAGACTCCTAGTGACAGTCAGGACTTCCCCATGAGAGTCCAGGAGAAGGAACTGGGGAGCCCAGGTGGTTTACATGTGCCTACTGCTGTTATACAATAAGAAAGACATCCCAGGGGGTAAATTGGTATTTGAATCCCCCTGCTGAAATCTGCGGGGAACGACACACAGGGCTTAACTCGCTGGAAAGCACCGTTCATGTAAACACGAACACTGTTGTGCAAACAAAAATGCACCGCACCAAAAGAAAAGCTGTGTTAAATTTTCAGGAGCTGTGTGTTAACACCCGTGCTGTCTGCACACACCCTTACCATGCTGCATCCCAGCAGGACCTTGCGACGGTCGGCCAGCAGAGGGCGTTCGAGACCAGTAGAGGCTGGCACAGTTCCCCGGAGCCCAGTGGCGATGATGTGACTAGGGACTGCTCATCCCACTGCAGCTCACTGCTTGGGCAGTGTGCAGCTCCATGCTGCTCCACCCTGGGCTTTGCTCTCATCCCTCTGTGGTCTAAAAATGAGCCCCAGACGAGGGAACCTCTCCTGACCTCTTCTCCTGTGCTGCTGTCTGGGAGCTGCTCCTGATACCAGAGCTCCTGGTTCACAGCCCTGCAGCCTGTGTTTAACTCTAGCTGGAAGCATTAACTCAGGAGTGGGGATGTTAATTCATGTGAGCGTGAACTCATATGTTAAACTAACTTTCAGTGAAGCATTGGAGGCACTGCCAAGAGGCTCTAGTAGGCAAGGTTTTTGTTTTATGAACCTGAAAGAGATGTGCATTTATATCCAGTGGCTACAGGACCAAAGAAACAACAGAGGTTGATTGGTTTTTGCCCAGTTTTTGCATTTCTAAATACAGAATGCATGGTATAGCATGTTAGTGCACTTTCCAATAAAGCTATATTTGTCTTGGCTTTAATCTTAAACTGAATTATATATCCATAAGCCCTCAGAAGCATCTGTCAGCTAGACCTGTTGTCTCAGAGCCTGAAGCCAAGATGTAGCAAAAAGGCCCCCAAAACTCATCCAGTTCTCCCACTGCTACCCCATTCTGCCCATCCATGAGGCCACTCATGGCAGTAATCCTCTGAGCACATCCAAAGTGGCTCCAGGGCTCCAGACACCAAGGATGAAGGGGCCTGGGTCTCAGATTGTGTCCTCATCCACCCTCCTGGTCAAGGAGAAAGACCCTGGAGCACATCACCAAGGAATAATTTTCTAGGCACCTGGAAGATAAAGCAGTGATCAGAAGCAGCCAACATGGGTTTCTCAAGAGCAAGTTATGCTCGGCCCCATCCCATGTCCTTCTGTAATAAAGTGGTGAGCTCTATGGACCAGCGGGGAGTAATGGAGATGTATCAGTAGGTCAGTAAGGCTTTTCACACTGTCTCCTGGGTTATTCATATAAGGAAAGTAAGGCAATCCCAATTAGTTGAGACAAGTATTGGGCATCCTATAACTGGTTGGGTAATATATTCTCCATGCACTGCCCTGTCAGTCTGTCCCTTGCCCCAAGACTTCTTTGTTGGATGTGAGCTGAGCCAGGGATGCTTTTCATTCCATAAATGTGTAGTGCCGACCCCTGAAATCTTGGTGTGTTGCTGCAGCCCTTAGGCAATCAGGCAGTGCAGTGCAGTGTACATCATGTTAATCCTTGATGTCTCACCTGCATTTCAGGTCATCACTGCCTAGACATTCTGGTCACTGCAGCTGTTGAAGAAGAGGGGACCCATAACTACTTCATGATTGCCAAGGTGGATGACTTTGTGCTTGCCACCCAAGAGTTCAGACCCATCCAGCAGTGGGTGAAGTGGGCTGCGGGCGATGACTATGTGTGGGAACAGACCTGGGAGTTTCAGGGGCATGAGAAATGTTCCAAAGCTGACATAAAGATGTCAGGGCAGCGCCAGCAGCTGCTTGCTGACCCCCCCACCGCCGGAGCTGTAAAACTTTCACCTGAGAGGCGGGTAGTGATGGATGGAGTGGAGTTAACCAGGCACAGATGTGTGTTGGTTACAGGAGACTGTTTATTTATGTTGCCCGGATAGCGATGTGCCACGCAGGCTGAGCCTTTCTGTTACAGTTGTTTCGGTTACAGCTGAGCGAATGCAGTCAGATTACAATACCAAGCGATGACAACTGAAGCAACGAACAAAGCGCACTGAGAACGAACTGCCGAGCCTGCAGGACTTTATTATGTCAAAATTTAACAATGACGGGGATGTCTGACGGGTGATCAAGCCGTCAATCTACTCTGGTGATGGACTTAGGTTTCTCCTCAGTCTTTTCCCCAGGGTTTTCCGCCTTAGGCGGAAACCATTAAACTATTTATAGGCAGAGGTGTCTCTCAGAGATACCCAGTGATGAACTGTTAAATGGAATCTTTAATTATCTGGCAAGCAGCAGTTCTTTGTGCTCTCAGGTTGCTCTCAGGTTATAAGGCAGTGGGTTAGGTTTTTAGTATGTTACGTGTGAGGTACTTGCGCTTGTTTTTTGACCAATTATATACAGTTTCCCCTCGCTTTTTATTTCAGCTGACCAATTACGTTACAGTTCTCCCTCCGGGTTTTATTGCAGGGATTTATGGCAGGGCTATCCCCTTTCACCCTGACCAGTCTTAAGTTTCGTTTCTCGTTTGTGACGTGGGCATAAATTATATACAGCTCTCCACCAGGATTTTGTTTTTAACCCTTAGTTGATCAGATGATGGTCTGAATGGTATCTCTTGCAAGTGACATGGGCACTGATTAACTGGGTTGTGACAAAAAACGTAGATGAAACTGTATAACTAGATGGGCAGTGAGTTCCCAATGCTTGTTCTTGACAAACCTGTACACTGAAAGTGTTCATAGCTACCATGAAGTGTGCCCAATGTCTCGGGTCTTCCTGGCAGTTGGTAGCAAACACAAGGGCAAGGAGGCTTGTGTATTTACAGCTGCGACTGCCTGGGCCTGCGAGCAGAGAACCAAGAAATGGAGAGCAGGCTGGAAGCTCAGCCCTGGAAGGAAATGAAGAGAAGGAGTTGGCTAGAAGTGGGACTGGGCTTCTGAACTAAGCCCTGTGTTCAGGCAAACAGGTCCTTGGGCTTGTGCTCTTTACATGCAGGTCTGAGAAATTCCTCCCGTGATGCTGAGGATGGAAGCAAAGAAATCCTGGAGGCATTGGCAGAAATGGCCCCAATCTCTGTGGGAGAGGGGAGCTCCCAGGGGCCAGAGAAAGGTGACACAGTGCCCGTCTTTAGCAAGTGGGACCTGGGGGATTAGAGAGTGGCAGCCGGACCGCGGTACCTGGGGAGTTCCTGGTGTGAATCAGGAATCCGTGATCACTTGGAGGAGGGAGCGAGCAAATCATGCCAAGCCAGCTTGACTTCCCCTTTTGGCAGGGTAACCAGCTTGATGAGCAAGAGGCACACAATAGGTATAACATGTGTAGACTTCACTGAGGCTTTTGACATGGCATTCTCCTAAGTAAAGAAATAGGGGCGGGTAGCCTTGCAGCGAGATGGCCACAGGAGTGCCTACGCATGGATCGATATCAGCCCGGCAGGAGATTTTAGTGGAGGTTTCACACAGCTCAGGGCTAGATCAGGTGCTGTTCAGCGTCTTTTATCAATAACTGGAATGTAGAAATGAAGCACTTCCTGATCCAGTTTGCAGATGATCCAAAAAGCTGGGAAAGACAACAGCCTCTTTGGGAGGAGAAGACAAGTATCCACTAAGATAAACCAGAGAATTGGGCACTAGACAGCAAATGAGATTTGGTACGGAAGTATGTTGGGACCCTGCTACATATTCAAATGAAACCTTGCTAGAAATGAGCTATAAAGTCATTACACATTTTCAAGCACTAATGTGGAAGCTGGTTGGCTCTTTTTATAGCTGGATGGACATTTCTGTGGTGTAATAATAACTTTGAATGTGTGGCCAGGATAAATTTGGTGCGCAATGAACTAATTAATTGTGTGATGATAACATTACATGTGTGAGCCTTCTTAATTCATTGCTTGATTAATCATTTACTTATGAGACATGTGTAACCCGTGGCAGGGGTCTCAGGCGCTGTGCCGTGGGAAGAGGACCCAAGTGCGCACACGAGTTGGGGGTAGCTGGCCAGGCCGTAGCACAGCCAAGAAGTAAGTGAGGTTGTAGTGCATCCCGTGGAAGTTAGCCAAGACCCAAGTGCCCTTGTCCCTGGGAACCCAAAGGCCATTGCCGCCTCTAAATTAATTTTCCCCTCTTGGCTCCTGAGAGCTCAGAAGATTCCCCAAATCAACCTTCTCATCGAGGACAGCAACTGAAAGCCAGGGACCCCCAGCTTGAGGCAGCAGGACCCCAGACCCAGCACTGGTCCCTGCTGCCTGGGGGCAGGGTCTTGCCCTGTCCCCACATCTCTGGCTCTTGAATTGCAGAGAATTGTGTTTCTCCTGCTGTTTGTCCATCCTTGGGCTTGTGTGACCAAGACTCTCGCCATGCAGACATCTGCCTCTGACTCTCTTTGGCCAGCTAGCTCATTTATTTATGTACACACTCCCCATCTCCTGAAAAGCAGCACACCTCCACTTTTTTTTCCCTTCTAAAGCCAGCAGTTGGGTGGTGAAAGGACCATAGGATAATAGGATCCTAGGGAAGTTGGGACCTCCTGAGGTCACATCTAGTCCAGCCCTGCAGGCTGCAGACTTGGCCAGGGGCTGACACCAGACAGACCAGTGCAGACAAGCAAAGCATGGGCTATGAATGATGTGTGTTTAGGCCTGGTAGGCAATCAAGAATCAATAGGTTTGCAGTTAATTCACAAGCCATAGGCCAGAAACGTGGAAGAAGAATCTGTTTATAGAGCCTTTAATATTTATTAGACATGGCCAAGAAGGAAAGCTGCTTTTTGGACAGGTGTCACCGCAGAAAGGAGCAGCCACTGTTGCTCTGTTCTGGTCACCTGCTCTGCACTACATTTGGCCCACCCAGAGGAGCAGAAGCAACAGGATGGAACAAGGAGCATTCCCAGATGGGCAGGGGAAGAGATAAGAAGGCCTCCTCTCTCCAGAGCTGTGCTTTTCTCATGGACACTGGTCCCCGGGGAATTGGCCCCTTCCAAGTCCACAGGACAACTCGTTCAGTCCTGTTCTCAGAGTCTCAATGAAAGAAACTAATTTGAATGACATAATATTTATTGACATGAGCTACGTGCACATGTCAGGTGGAAATGGGATCTGGGGAAGAGCTCTGCAAAGTCAAAATATTCTGGTGCCAGGCTGCAGGCCAGCTTCCTCCTCACTCCTGCATCCCGCCCCCCAGCCGGTAGAGGTGAGAATGTGCCCTGTGCTGTTTCAGGAAGCTGGACATGATGAGACAAAAGTGCTTATTCTTATGCTCTGGGTGTCATCAATAAAAGGTTGGGTTATAGACCTGCTTCTGGTCTCAGTATCTGACATTCCTCTTGGTAGGGGAATGCCTCCCCTACCAAGAGGGAATGGAGGATCAGTGGGAAATGGGACTGTGCCATAGCTTGGGGAATCCATAAGGAAGGTGTAACTGTCCCTGAGATTTGTGTCTCAGCGTGCAGTGGAGCCCTGATCACAGACAGGCTGGAGTCTTGTCTCTCCACAGACCGAACAGTGCTGGGTTCCTGGTAAGAGTCCCCTGCTGTGGGCAGGACTGTCCCTGACTAAACCATGCATATCCCGTGTCTCTCTAATCTGCCCTCAAGATCTTTCAGGGACGGAGACTCCCAAACATCTCAGCCACCTGGTCCAAAGCTTGGCCACCTTCAGACTCACAGTTTCTCCTCATCGCCAGTCTCAATTTCGCTTGCTGAAGCTTCAGGCCATTGCTCCCAGTCTTATCCCCTGCTGCCACAGAGAAAAGCCCATCTCCATCCGAAGGCTGTGATCACATACCCCCTCAGTCTTCTCTTCTCCAGACGCAGTCACCCCACTTTTTTCCCTAGCATCAGTCCTGCCTCCCAGGCCCCAACCACGTTTATCACTCTATGCCTGGCTCTTTCCAATCTGTCCACCTCCTCCTTGAAGTGCAGGGCCCAACACTGGACACATGACTCCAGGGGAGGCCTCCCCATTCCTGAGTGGAGTGGAAGAATCCCTGCCAGAGATTTGCAAGTGCTGCTTCTGTTCATACAATCTAGGAGGCTGCTGGCTTTGTTTGCAACAAGAGTCTCTGCTGGTTCGTATTCAGCTCCTGCTCTGCTACCACCTCAGGTCCATCTCTGCAGCACTGCAGCCTGCCCAGTCAGTCTGCAGCCTTGATTTGTGCATGCGGTTATTATTCCCTCCCAAGTGCAGGAATTTGCACTTGCCCTTGTTGATTTGCACCTGGTTGTTTGCAAACCATGTCTCCAGTCCATCCTGGACCTGAGCCCTGCCCTCCACAGTGTCTGCAGCTCCACCCAGCTGGGTGTCATCTGCTAATTACATAAAACCGTAGAAAATGAGGGTTGGAAGGGACCTTCAGAGGTCGTCTAGTCCAACCCCCAAATTTGTTGTGTGCACTTGATCCCAGGATATAGATCACTATTAAAGACTTTAAACAGTTCCAGACCAGAACCGACCCTGGGGAACCCCCCTTGATGCCTCCTCCCAGCTCAACATTGAGCCATTGTTGACTTGTTGAGTGTTGGGGGGGACGGGGGTGCTGAGTGTCCATTCCTTTCCTGTCACAGGGTACCCCCCAAATTTTTGATATCCCCCATTCTAAGGGCAGTCCCCCCCTCTCTCTCCTGCCACACCTTGATGTTAATAGATGTATATATATACTGCAAGAGGCTGCCCTGATCTTATTATAATGACCACCCGACTTGTGGTTGTGGCCTTGTGAGCCAATCATATGGCTCCGTGCATCCTCAACACCATGTCCCATGCCTCTCAGATGGTATCCTTACAAATGTTCTACCTCAGGGGTGGGCAAAATATGGCCTGCAGGCCAGAGAGTTTTTGTCCGGCCTGTAACAGGTCCCTCCCTCCTGCCTGGCAGAGGTGCTGTCTGGCTGTGGCACTTCCTGGTGCCTGCTAGACACGCAGTATGGCTGGGGTGGCTCATGACTGCACTCCTTCCACCTGTTTCTACCACTGGCCCTAGCCCCGCGGTACTGGTGAGGACCCATGCATGCCCAATCCCTGAGCCCTGCACCTGCTCCAGACTCCCCTGCACTGAGCAGCAGCAGCGCCAGGTAGAAACTGTTGCTCAGTGCAGGGGAAAGCGGTCCCTGCCATCACTGCTGCCGCCCTTCCTGCTGCAGCCACCTGGAGCCTACACTGGGTCCCTGGATCAAAGGCAGGGCCATGGCTTGTGGGCATCTTGGGGAGCCGAAGGGCACTGACAACCCCGCTCCCTGGAGGGGACTCAGGGGGTGAGGGGCTGAGACCCAGCTCTCCAGCCCCAGCTCTACAGCCTGTCTCTGCCATAGGTACCCAGGGAGCGGGAGGCCTGCAGGGCAGCTGGGCCAGAACGGGGGCAGGGCCAACACCACCTCCCTCCAGGGAGCCGTGTCCCAGACCTGAACGTGATTGGGGCAAGGGGGTGGGGAACAGCTCCCTCCCCGCAGCTCTTGCCCTGTGGACAGTGATGTAGTTTGGCATGCTGCCATTGGGCGGGTGGGGCAGTGGTGGCCAATGGTGGCGGGGCCAGGACATCCCTCCTGCAGAGCAATGCAAGGGTGGGGTCAGACCCATGTGCAGAGCCCAGCATGGGGCAGGGAGAGCCTAGGAGCAGGGCAGGATGGGCACAGGGCTGCGGCTGCTACTGCTACTCGTGGGGGCTGTGTCCATGGTGGGGCCCGACAGTGAGTGCGGGTGGGCAGGTGGGTCCCACGAGTCATGGCCCTGGTGGCAGAGGCCAGGTTTAGGGCCAGGTTTAATTGTGGCAGCTCCCAAAGCCTCTGATCACCGCCGAAAGCCAATACCCGCCCCAGGCTGGCTCCCTTGGCACAGCCCTGGCGCAGGGTTGGAAGGGCTGCCTGCTCCTCCGGCCCGTGCTCGCACCTGTCTGGACCCCTGGCACCCCAGGCTTCCCACTGCAGGAGCAGCCTGCCCCTCCTTTCCTGGCGGCAGTCCCGTCTGCCAGGGCAGCCTCCCTCACCCCTACACCCCAGTTTCCCACCTGCAGCAGACAACCCTTCCCCTCCCTTCCCCTGAGCTCTCCCCCCTGTCCCTTTGGTCCCTGCACCGCCTCCTCCACAGCCTCTTGCTGAGGTCCTGGCTGCACTGGTACCTACCTATTGTCTATGCACATCCCATCCCTGGGGACAAATAGGCCTGTCCGTGGCCCCATCAAGTCCTGGGACCTCCTAGTTAACCTCCTGGCCCCAGCCAGGTTGACCGTGTACCTGACCAGGAAGGAAACTCTGGCAAAGAGGGTCTCCAGGGACTGTGGGGCCACTTTCCTCTCCTTGATTCACTCCCATCTCCAGGCAGAGCATCACTGGGCAGTGTCCACTGGCTCCTTGGACTTGTTTGAGGGCCCAGTGGGAGCTCTCCGGCATGCTCTGCTCTGTGTCCCCACTCGGCACGCTCATCTTGAACCTCTGACGGGCACTCCTCTCCTTGCTTTTTTCATTATTTGCTCCAGGAACACTGTTGTTTCCTTTTCACATGGCCTCCCTGCCTAAGGGAGCCCAATGAGGGATGTGGTGGGCTGAGCTCACGTGTACTAAGGGGTGACAGATAGGCCTCCTGGTCAACTTTCTCCCAGCCCTGGGCAAGCTGGCCTATATCTGACCAGGAAGGAGGCTGTGGCCAAGAGGGTCCCCGGGACTGCATTGCTGCTTTCCTTTCATTCATGAGGTCCAGTTTCCAGGCAGAGCATCTCTGGGCAGTGTTCACTGGCTCCTTGGACTCATTTGAGTACCAGTGGGAGCTGTCCGGTGTGCAATGCTCCGTGTCCCTTCTTGGCACACTATTATTTTAAACCTCTAACCCTCACTCTTGTCCCTGTTATGTCTCTAGTTGGCCCAGGCATTCAGTTGTTGTCTATCTAGTGGCTTCCCTTTCAAAGAGGCTTATAATGTTTCCTGGTGGGCACTGGCCCAGGGTCCCAAGGCTACATGTAGGCCTGTCCCTTTTGCAACCCCTTCCTCCCTCCCCTGGGCTGCATGGATTTTGCTGCTGTAGCAGCTGTCTTGCTGCAACAAAATGCCATGATATGGTTGAGCGCTGGGGAACTCCCTAGCAAGCAGCCATATTGTAGCATTTCCTTACAAATCGTATTTTTCATGAAAAACATGATTTTCACAAAAAATACAAAAATCCCGACTTAAACCAAACCCTAGTTATAGCTCAGCAATTCCCCAGCTGGGGTTGTGCCTCGGGTGCCACAGAGGCCAGCATTGTAAACACTGCTAGGCGTGCAGACAGGAGAAACCCACAGGGTGCAACAGGAAACCATGCTGTCACCAGCACCCTGCCCTGCTGTGCACGGTCTGAGGCCCGAGGGGAGCTGCTCTAGTGTTTCTGTCTTCAAAAAACAGTGAAAACTAAGAGGTGACATTTCCTAAGAGGGCCTCCGGGCCGGGGCTGAGAACCACTCTGACAACGATGAGAAGCAGAGGGGGATGGGCATGGGGCTGGTTTGAAAGCAGGTGGAAGCAGCCAGAAGCCGCTCTGGGCTTTGATTGCTCTTCTGTCTGCCCTGCTGGGAGATCGGGGTCCCCAGACCAGGGCTGAGAAGGGAGCAGGGGAAGTGTCAGCCCAGAGCAGCCACTGGCATCAAGGGGGCCAGCTCTGGTGAGCAGTGGGTTAACCCCTTCTTAACATGGGGGGGAGGGGGGGAAGTGGCCCAGATGGGCACAGTTTTGTTCCAAATTTTCTTTGCTCAGGCTGATTTAAATTGGCATCTTGTTGTCACTGCCGTGCAGTGCCCTGTCCTGGACAGGATCTGCTTGGAAGCACCTGAACTGGCTGAACAGTCTCGTGGGCTGCAATAAGAGTCCCCACTCTCCCACGTGCACGGGGCGATAGCTTGTGGTGCAGATCAAGTGTAGTCCCTGTTCTACAACGTATCTGTCATGGTTGTTGACCCAGATGGTTTTACTTAACCTGGCAGGGAGGTTCCCTTCTTCTCAGCCTCCACTGCCTTGGGGTAGTTGAGGGTGCAGACCTGTCCCCTGCACTGCAGGATGACCCCTGCAAGAGTCTGCTAAAGCCTTCGAACAGGAGGATTTTGGCTACACAATTGCTGAGGATGGGGATTTCACTTGGGCTTTCCCTCTAGCTTGTTCCTATGGCCCGTTGGCTGTGGGCAAGTGAGATTAGGGGGCATCTGGACCCCAAGCAGTGGAGGCCATAGGGTTGGTGGGGCCCTGGGCAAGAGAGTCATTTGGGGCCCCTTAGAGGTATGTAGTCCAGTAAATATTAACCCACCACAGTTGTATCATGGATCTTTTAAATATTCTTTGAGAGAAATAGATAAATAGTTGAGCATTAAAATGCAAACAGAGCCACTTCCTTGCAAAAGCTTCACCCTCCCCCCCAAAATTTGGCCCCTCTAAAGTGTGGGGCCCCAGGCAAGCTCCTGGTTTGCCCTCCCCTAGGGCCCCAAGGCCCCCAGGCTCAGGACTTAGACATAGGATGCCTGCCACAGATTTGGGAATATCTGAAGCTGCAGACAGTCTGTGTGGGAGGAGACTTGCCGGTGGTAGTGCCACACAGACCTGAACGACTGAGCTCTGCTCAGTCAACAGAATTAGGAGCGGACTTGGCTGATCTGGCCTGATCTGTCCATTGTGGCCATAGAGAAATGCCCATCTCCATCCTCTCTGTTGTTGCCTTTCACGGATTTGAAGACGGTGATCACATCCTCCCTCGGTCTTCTCTTCTCCAGACTCAGTCACCCCAGTTCTTTCTCTAGCATAGTCCTACCTCCCAGGCCCCTGATCATGTCTGTCGCTCTGTGCCCAACTCTTTCCAGTCTGCCCACATCCTTCATGAAGTGCAGGGTCCAACACTGGACCCAGGACTCCAGGGGGACTTCTGCAGTGCTCAATAGAAGAAAGAAGCACTGCCTTTGATTTCCCTTAAAGTCATGCTTCCCAGGCCCCTAATCCTTTAGAAACCATGACAGAGATGTCCCTCACCCCCTACTTAGGAAGAGATGAGTATACAGATGTCACCAGTGATGCAAACTTCCCGCGTTGTGACACAAGGGGATGGGATGTGGAGACCAGGCCTGTCCCCTGTTATGGTGTCCCCTTCAACTCCTCCTATCTGGGTTAGTGTTTAGCCACCAGGATATTGCCCAGGGAGTTTTTGCTGTGTATTTTATTTGAATCCTCTACCTGCTTCTGCAAGTGATCCTCTCTCCGATTGCAGGCTGCCCCGAGCATTTGCTGGATTGGGGAGGGTGGCATATACATCTAATACAGAAATAACCAGAATAAATACAGGTACTGTTCAGGGCTAGGGCCCTGCCATACATTAAATGTATTGCACAATTCACTGGTGAATGGCACAATAAATTTACACTGGACACATGCACAAACTAATTATGCCATAAAACTGGCTACCCAGCTACAAAATTATTGCTTGAACATGTGTAACAGCTGCTTTCTATCCAGATTTAATGTGTAAGTATGGTAGAGCCTTACAGCGCTGCATCCCAGTAGGACCTTGAGGCGGTCGGCCAGCAGAGGGCATTGGAGACCAGTAGAGACTGGTGCAGTTCCTGGGAGTCCAGCGGAGATGATATGATTTGGGACTGCTGATCCCACTGCCCCAGGAGCTCAGGGCACTGCAGCTCCCTGCTGCTCCCCACTGCACTTTGCTCTCATCCCCTGTGGTCACTCAGTGAGCCCCAGACAAGGGAACCTCTCCTGGGCTCTTCTACAGTGCTGCTGCCTGGGAGCTGCTCCTATTACTCTAGCTCCTATTTCACAACTCTACAAACTGTGTTTAACTCTAGCTAGAAGTGTTAACTCAGGATTGGGAATTTTAATTCAAGTGAGCATAAACTAACATGTGAAAGCGTTTCAGGCACTGCCAAGTTGCTCAGGTAGACAAAATTTTTGTTTTACAAACCTGCAAGAAATGTGCCTTTACTTCCAATGGCAACAGGACTAAAAAAACAACACACATTGATTATTTTTTGTTGCCTAGTTCTTGCATATTTGAATACAGAAGGCATGATGTAGCATGTTGGTGCACCTCCCAGTAATGTTATATTTGTTTTTGCTTCAATCCGAAAATGACTAATGTACCCCTAGACCCACAGAGGCATCTTTCAGCCAGATCTGTTGACTCAGAGCCTGAAGACATGATGTAGCAAAAAGGCCCCCCAAACTCACCCACTGCTCCCCCATTCTGCCCATCCATGTGGCCACTCACGATACTGGAGCACAAACCTAAAGTGGCACCGGGGCTCCAGGCACCGAGGATGAAGGGGCCTGGGTCTCAGGTTGTGTCCTCATCCACCCTCCTGGTCAAGGGGAAACACCCCGAAGTGCATCATCAAGGAATCCACTTGTAGGACCCTGTGAGATAAAGGGGTGGCCAGGAGCAGCCAAATGGGTTTGTCAAGAGCAAGTCATGCTCAACCCATCCCATGTCCTTCTGCAACAAAGTGGTGAGCTCTGTGGACAAGCAGGGAATAACAGATGTGCTGTACCAGTAGGTCAGCCAGGTTTTTCATACCGTCTCCTGGGTTATTCTTATAAGGAAAATGAGGAAATCCCAATTAGGTGAGACAAGCATTGCTTGACTGCCAACCACAGCTCAGTGTCTAACTGCGGGGAGGCGCTGAGTGGGATTCCCCAGAAGTCTGATCTCAGTTCAGTCTGTTCAAGACCTTCGTTGTTGACTAAAAGGATGGATTCATGCACACACTTAGCTTGCAGGTGACTCTCAGCTGGATTGGATAGCAGGCACTTTGGAGCATAGGATGAGGATAAAAATTAATTTTAAAAGAAAAAAATGAAAAACGTATTCAGTGGAGAGCAGCAGACATGATTGGAGGTCTGGGAAACATGACTTAGGAGGAAAGGTTCAGAAACTGGGTTTGTTTAGTCTGGAGAAGAGGAGATTGAAGCAGTATTTGATCTATTTTCCAATCCCTGAAGGGAGGTAATTTGGAGGATGGTGATAAGCTAGTCTCGATGGCCTCAGGATACAGGACTGAGACTCAAGCTGCAGCCGTGGAAACTGAGGCTGGAGATGAGGAGGACCATCCTGCCTCTGTGGTGGAACAGGCCCCCCAAAGACGCTGCGCCTCTCAAATGTATGCTCTACATCTGCTGTTTGGGTTTACTGTATGCTGCACATCTTGGACTGAGTTAGTTTAGAAGGTGCAACCCCCGCCCTACCTTTTGCCTGGCTTCACACTGCCAGCAGCTGCCACCCCCGTGCTCTCGCCCTTTCTCAGCTGACTTATATTTCCGCCTTTCCCCTTGGTAACCTGAAAGCAGCAGTTCTGCCTGGACACCAGTGACGCCTCCCCACTCTCTGCACCCGCACTGGAGGACTGGCTTTCCGACCAGCAGCTGGGACTTTGAAAGCAACACCCAGCAGAAGGCAGGGCATCCTGGCATGCTCAGTCTAGAGGGACTCGTTCAGTTCTGGGCCTTGCCTCCCCCGGGTTTCTGTGCCAGGATCTCTCCTCCCCTCACAGTGTCCGAGACCCCTCACCACGCAGGACACTAGTCTGGGCTCTCGCTCTGTGGATCTGCTGGGGACTCCTGGCAGTGGTAGCTGCTAGCTGTGAGATGTGGACAGGGACAGGTGCTGGGAGAGCTGGGTAGGACAGGAGTGGAGTACTGAGTAGCAGCAGTACTGAGACGGGCAGCTCCCGCTGACAGGGCACATCAGCATGTACAATTAATGTGACTGACTATACTCTGGTAAACTAATCCCAACATCACCGTCTACACAGGTAAGCACAGTCATTTACTGTGCTGCCTGATACCACTTGTATCTGGTGGGACTATCTGGCAGCGCAGTAAATAAGTCTACTGCGCCCTCACTGGTGCACGCTTGTAGATAGGGATGCTTTACGGAGTAGCAAACTAGTCTTCTGCGCAGTAAAGCATCTCATGTAGAAGCGCCCATGGACCTGCTGCAGCTCCATTCTGGGCCCAGGCTGGGGCAGAGCTGCAGAGAAGTGGGGGGCATGAGTGTGGTGGAGTCTGAACAGCGGTGGTCTATAATCCGGTCCCCAGCAGTTGCATCTGTGGCATGTGCCTCCCCCGGTAACTTCTCCCCTCCTCCACCCTGCTGTCCCAGATAAGATAGGCGCCCTGTCCCCCAGGGTCCTGTCATCATCATAGCGGGGGTCTGATTCTGGTTGTTGCTGTCCTGGGCACTACCATCATCTGGAGGAAAAAGTCAGCAGATAGGATGGTCTTCGTGGCAGCAAAGGAAGCAGTGGCAGAAGAGGATGGGGCAGTCCCTCCCCAGAAGGGCACAGCCTGTGTCTGGGGGGAAGCTGGGGCACTGAGCCATCATTGCACCAACCCCATCAGCAATGAGAGCCCAGGGAGCCCTCCAGCAGCCATAGCACAGCTCCTTGCCAGACTGTGGATTTGCCCATCATGTGTGCCAGGAACAGAAGAGCAGACAAGTCACAGCAGTGGCGTTCCTAGAAGGGCTCTGCTCAGGGACTGGGAAGCACCTTCATCTGGAGCCCTTTAGGAATCTGCCAGCCCACAGGTCATCTCTTCTTCTCCATGCCTAGCACCCCCATTACCAGCCATGTGAAGGGGACAGGCAGCTCCCGTGGGTGGCACCGGGGTGAGAAAGGCCCTGAGTGCTGACCCTAACTAAACGGGTAGAGGCAACCTAAATTCCTAACTTTGGTGACTCTGGTGAGACCTGCTGGCAGATGAGGCTGGGACAGAGGCCAGCCTGCACCCTCCTGCTGCTGCAGACAGGCTGAACTGTGGCTCTCAGGAGTGGGAGTTCCTTGCAGCGAGGCTGCCTGAGTCTGCAGAGAGCCTGAGCTGATTGCTCTGGAATAATTGCCATGTGATCCATGCCCTGTGCCCTTGGTCTGTGCCACTGGCTGGGGCACCGGTGGCTCTGTTGTTGGGACACGACCTATTGGTGAACCTGGGGCATTGTCTGCTCTTGGGCACATCAGGGAGGATTAGCCCCGGTCCTCTCTTCCTCTGCAAAGACAAACCTTTCTCTCTGCTTGGCTTCCAGGCATCACCCAATCCATCTACACTCAAGTGAGCCGTGAATAACATCATGGCCCCATATCGCAGGGGTAGGGGTTTGGGCTCCTTGTCTTGCTGGGACTGCGTAGGCCATTGCTGCCTCTAAATAACGTTTCCCCTATTGGCAGCTGAGAGCTGAGACGATTCCAAACTGGCCTTCTCATCAGGGACAGCAACCAAAAACCAGGGACATTCCCCCCACCAGGCAGCAGAACTCCAGACCCAGCTCCGGTCCCTGCAGCCTGGGCTGGAGACCTTGTCTCCAGGTCTCAGGCTCTTGCATTGCAGAAAATTGTGCTTCTCCTGCTGTTTATCCATCCCTGGGCATAGCTGACCAGGACTGTCTCCAGGCAGGCATCTGCCTCTGCCTCTGCCTCTCTCCAGACAGTTAGCTCATTTATTCATGTATACGCTCCCCTTTTCCCGAAAATCAGCATGCCTCCACTTTTTCTTTTCTCTAATGCCAGCAGATGGGCAGTGATAGGACCATAGGATGATAGGATCCTAGACGAGTAGGGGCCTCCCTAGGTCATATCTAGTCCTGCCCTACAGGCTGGAGACATGGCCAGTGGCTGCCAGACCACACTGGGCAGTGCAGACCAAAAAAGCCTGAGCTATGAATGATGTGTGCTTGCGCTGGTAGGCAATCAAGAATCAATAGGCTTGTAGTTACATCACAAGCTGTAGCCTGGGAAAGTGGAATAAGAATTTATTTATCGTGTCTTTAATATTAGACATGGCCAAGAAGTAGTAGCTGCTTTTCGGATGGGTGTCACAGCACCAAAGAGCAGCCACTGCGGTCCTGTTCTGTTCAGCTGCTCTGCATTACACGTGGCCTGGCCAGCGGGGCAGAAGCAACAGGACGTGGCAAGGAGAGTTCCCAGATGGGAAGGGAAAGATTCCCAGATGGGAAGGGAAAAAGATGCGAAGGCCTCCTCTCTCCAGAGCTCTGCTCAAGGATACAGGCCCTGGTGAATTGGCCCCTTCCAAGTCCACAGGACAACTCGTTCAGTCCCATTCCCAAAGTCTCAGAGAAAGAAACAAATGTGAATGAACATTTATTTATTTATTTATTTAAATTAGCCAGATTTACATATGTGGTGCAAACAGCGGGGATCTGGGGAAGACGGCTGCAAGGTCGAGGCAAGCTGGTGCCAGGCTCCAGGCCAGCTTCCTCCTCTCTCCTGTTTTCTCCCCCGGCCGATAAAAGTAAGAACGCACCTTGTCCTGGTGAGGGGAGGTGGAGAGGCCAACAGACAAGCGCTTATCCTTATATTTTGGCATGTCATCAATAAAAGGTTGGTTTATAGACCTTTCTCTGGCCTCTGTATCTGACTCAGGCAGTAGGAATGCCTGCCCTATCGAGAGGAAATGGAGGATCCCTGGGAAATGGGACTGTACTGTGACTTGGTGAACCAGATGGGGAATCAGGAAGGGAAGTGTAATGGTCCCTCAATCCCATGTCTCATCTTGCAGTGGGGCCCAGATCACAGACAGGCTGTAATCCTCTCTCTCAAAAGACTGAACAGTGTCAGGTCCCCGGTAAGAGCCCCCTGCTCAGGGCAGGACTGTCCCTGACTAACCACTGCAGCCACATGTCTGTCCAACGTGCCCTTGAAAGCTTCCCAGGATGGAGACTCCCCCGGGCAGCCTGTCCCAGCGCTCGACCACCTTCAGTATCACAAAACTCCTCCTCAGTCTCCCCTGCTGCAGCTGGAGCCCACTGCTCCTCGTCCTGTCCCCTGCGGCCACAGACACAAAAGCTGTATCCTTCCACTCTGTCATTGCCCTTTAGGGATTTGAAGACCGTGATCACACCCCCCTCAGTCTTCTCTTCTCCAGACTCAGTCACCCCAGTTCATTGCCTAGCATCAGTCTTGCCTCCTAGGCCTCTGACCACGTTTGTCACTCCGTGTCTGACTCTGTCCACATCTTGAAGTGCGGGGCCCAACACTGGACAGGTGACTCCAGGGGAGGTCTCCCCAGTGCTGAATAGAGGGGGACGGTCACTGCCCTTGTTTTGCAAATGACTCTTCTGTGCATACAACCCAGGAGACTGCTGGCTTTGTTCACAACAAGAGTCCTTGCTGGCTCATATTCACCTCCCCAGGTCCTTTTCTGTTGCACTGCAGCCCGGCCAGTCTTTCCCCAGGCTGGATTTCTGCATTTGGTTATTCGCTCCCAAGTGTGGGAGTTTGAACTTGTCCTTGTTGAATCTCACCTGATTGTTTGTAAACCAATTCTCCAGTCCATCCAGGTTATTCTGTATCCAAGCCCTGTCCTCTACAGTGTCTGCAGCTCCACCCAGCTTGGTGTCACCTGCACATTTCACAGAATCCTAGAAAATGAGGGTTGGAAGGGACCTCCACAGGTCATCTAGTCCAACCCTTGAATTTGCTAAGTGAGCACTTGGTCCCTGGATCTAGATCATTATTAGAGACCTGAAACAGTTCCAGACCAGGACAGACCCCTGGGGAACTTGCTTGATACCTCCTCCCAAATGGACATTGAGCCATCGATGGCTACTCATTGCGTTCAATGTCTGTATTTCCTTATGAATGTGTGTGTGTGAGAGAGAGAGAGACCCCAACCATATTCTGGGAATGGTGCCTGTGGAAGAGTTCTTCAAACACACAAAACAGCCCTTGGTAAAACCATCTTGGTGCCTGGG
This sequence comes from Alligator sinensis, assembly GCF_000455745.1. Taxonomy (NCBI): domain Eukaryota; kingdom Metazoa; phylum Chordata; order Crocodylia; family Alligatoridae; genus Alligator; species Alligator sinensis. The sequence goes on along the minus strand of NW_005842753.1, from coordinate 434,475 downwards.
GAGGCCAGGAGGAGTGACAAGCCATACCCACCTGCTAGCTCAGGGCAGGGTGAGGGAATAAAAACAGCAAGGCAACTGACCTGGGGAAACCTAACCTCAACTCTATGTCCACGAGGCCAGAGTATGAATTAGCTGTCATGACTCAGGAAAGGACCTTGGGGTTATTGGAGGAGTTTTCTCAAAATGTCAGCTCAGCCTGCCAGAAAAGCCAGTTTTAATGCTGGGCATCGCTAACACGGGAATGGAAAACAAAACATAGCGCGTCTTTCTGCCATTATATGGATCTATGGGGTGCCCGCTCCTTAAACTGTACACAGTTCTGGGCTCCACATCTCAAGAAGGATGCAGTCAAATGAGAAAAGGTCCCGATGCAGGGTCTAGCTTTGGTGCGGCTCGTCCCCTTTGTGCCGTCAAGCACGTGCACGGAGTTGCACCATTCAGAGAGTGCCAGAATGGCAAGGAGGGGGCGGTGTGCAATATAATGGGGCCATGTGCAACGGGATACTAGTGTGTGCACAGGTGGGTGACTGCTGAGTGTGAGGATAGGACTAGTTGCCAGTTAGCACATAAAAATCCCGCCTCAGTGAGAGAGAAGTTTTTTATGGGTAATTTTCTTGGAATTAGCTTCTCCTGCTCATCCCTCCTCTCCCGAGAGAGCCGAGTGGGCATAGGCAGTGGAAGGCTGGGGCTAACGGTTCTTAGCCCCCACAAACTAATTTCATGGCAGCCAGAGACAGCAGCAGCACCACTGTGCTGCTGTCCTGCTGCGCCGACGCTGCACAACTCCACTGCTCCGGCAGCACCGCCGCACCCCTGCCATGTGCTCCTCCACCTATACTCAGAGCCCCAAATAATATTTTCTCCTGCTGATAGCTCATCCTGAGTGTAATTATAGCAATGTTGATAGTTGACTGTGTTGACTATGTTGGGATATCATCAGGAGGACTCTGCTTTTCACATGGACAGTGGGAGGCTAGAACAAGCTTTGGAGGGGGCTGGACGGTGTCCACAAGGCACTGTGGGGTGTGGGGGGTGATGGGCCAGGGTGGTGGTGTGCAGGATGCCATGGAGAAATGGGGGACTGGGGCTCCGGGGCCAGGACTCAGTGGGCCACTCTGGTGCTCCTGTGATCTGCATGCTGGCTGTGTGTACTGTGGGCATGCCCAGGACTCCCTGTCACCTGGGTTGTGCCTTGGAGCTGCATGGACATGGGGCAGTTCCCGAACAAGAGGGCATTTGAAGTGGAGACAGTGCAGCAGGTGAAATGAAGAGCGGGTAGGAGGAGGGGGGGCTACAAGTGTATGTGTGCACATGTATGTGTGTGTGTGCAACTGTGCATGTGTGTGCATTTGTGCACACGTGTATGTGTGTGCATACATTTGTGTGTGTGTGCATCTGCATACATGCATCTGCATGTGTTCATATGTGTGTGCATGCATATATGTGCATCTGCCCATGTATGTGTACATGTGTGCGTGCCCTTGTGTTTGCACATATGCATGTGTACCCAGATGCATGCATCTGTACGTGTTTGAGTGCATGTGCTTATGTGCATGTCCACAAGCATGTGTGCATCTGTGTGTGTGTGGGTGCATGCATGTGTTTGCGCATGTGGCGCTGGCCCCAAGTGTTTGGACATGGACACAATGGATGCAGAGTCCAATTAAGATTCCTCTTACAGCCAAAGAGAAAAGCCCAGCTTCTGCACAAAGCCAGCTGGCATAGCAAGGGTGACTTTACCACTGGGCCCCTCAGCTGGGGCAGGGGCCTGAGCACAGCCTCGAACTACCCTGTGCCTCAGTTCCCCCCCTGCAGCGATGCCCCCCACCATCACTGACATGGGCATGGCAAGAACCCCCTTCTGCCTACATCTGCACACAACTCCCTGATGGCTCAGCGCTCCTGCCCACCCAGCTGCCACCCCTCAGGGCCCTGGCCTAGCCAAGCCCCCTCTATCCAAGGGTCCCTCCAGCCCGATTTCCCCCAACCCATCCTATAGCTCAGGATCAGCTGTGCCCCTGCTCATGTGCGAATGGGCCAGGGACATTGGTTGTGGGAGTTTCCCTAACAAAGGGCAGTTCGTTGGGGTTTCCGTGGGCAGGGAGGGGCTGTAGACTCCGAGCCTTGGCCTGGTGCCCGTGTAAAAGGGTGACTTCTTGGAAATCACCTGAGTTCCTGCCACCAGTGCCGTGGGCTGCAGCCGGCAGAGGGCACCCAGGGCTCGGGGGTGGGAGCTGGGAGCCCGGACACCTGGGTTCTCTGCCCAGCTCCCTGTCCAAAGGGCAGTGCCGCTGCTAGGGATAGTGCATTGGAGTCTGGACTCCTGGGTCCTTTCCCAGGGTGTGGGAGGAGAGGAGGAACCAGCAGTTAGAGCCAGGGCCGGGGAAGGGCTGCTGTGAGCCGGGACACTTGGGTTCTCTCCCTAGTACGGGGAGCAGAGTCAGGTCCAGTGGACGGAGCAGGGGAAAGGGCTGAACTCGGGACTCCTGGGCTGTCTCCCCAGCTCTGAGAGGGTTAAATTGAGGATACCTGAGACCCCCGACTCCTGGGTTTTGTCCCAGGTGCTGGGAGGGGGTCAGGTCTAGTGTTTAGAGCAGGGGGTGTTGGACTAAGGACTCCTAGGTTCTCCCCCCTCCGCCATCCTTCCCACCCTAGCAGCCTCCTTGCCTCCAAACAGCCCATCCTAGGTGTGCCTCTGCCCCCAGCACACTTAGGAGGTGGGAGGGGGTCAAAAAGTCCCTGAGTGTACCCCAGCCCCTGGAGACAGCCTGCCTGTAGGGGACCCTGCCCCCCGAGCAGAGTTGTGAAAGCAAAAGCACAGTGCGCTGGCTCCCAGCCTAGGGATTTCCAGAGCTGATCCGGACTCTGGACCCAGCATCACCGGGGCCCCACACGCCCCTCTAGGCGGATTAAGATTCATTGGGGTCCTGGGCCCAGGACCCTCATCTGTGACCTGCTTCCCCTCTACCTGCACCTTGCCCCACAGCCAAGGGAGCAGCAGCCAGAGCAGGACACGCTGACCTCCAGGCCGTGGTCCATGCTGGACTGAGCCTGGCAGGTAGGGGCTCAGTCTGGCTGCAGTGGCACTCTGCAAATGCTCAGGATCACCGCCAGGCCAGGCCTGGACCTGGCTGTGCCGGGGCCACCCTGCCACGGGCAGGTCCCAGCCATGCACCGCGTCTGGCTCTGCTCCTTGTCCCGGGCAGCTCTGGCCATTCCCTGGGCTTCGGCACATTTACACCCCATGGCCTGCCTGGTACCCAGCAGCCATGACTTGCTGTGTTGTGCATGACCAACTGCTGGTTTCGTCCACGCCAAGTTACCCGCTCCTTCCCCTCTATGCCTACCCTCCCGGCATCCAGGGACCCGTCTCAGCTTGCAATGCACCCTGATCACAGACAGGCTGGCGTCTTGTCTCTCAAAAAACCAAATGGTGCCAGGTTCCTGGTAAGAGCTCCTTGCTCAGGGAAGGACTGACCCTGACTAAACCATGCACACCCCATGTCTCTCCAACCTGTCCTCAAAAACTTCCAGGGATGGAGGCTCCCTCGCGTCTCCGGGCAGCCTGTTTCAATGCTTGACCACCTTCAAAATCATACAGTACAGTTTCTCCTCATCTCCAGCCTCATTTTCCCCTGCTGCAGCTGCAGGCCATTGCTCCCAGTCTTGTCCCCTGCCACCACAGAGAAAAGCCCATCTCCATCCTCTGTCATTGCCCTTCAAGGATTTGAAGGCTGTGAGCATATCCCCTATCAGTCTTTTCTTCTCCAGACTGAGTCACCCCAGCTCTTTCCTTAGCATCAGTCCTGCCTCCCAGGCCCCTAATCATGTTTGTCGCTCTGCACTTGACTTTCCAATCTGCCCAGTCTTTCTTGAAGTGCAGGGCCCAACACAGACACGCGGCTGCAGATTAGGCCTCCACAGTGTTGAATCGAGTGGAAGAACCACAGCACTGGATTTGCAAGTGATGCTCCTGTTCTTACAGCCCAGGAAGCTTCTGGCTGTGCTTGCAACAAGAGTCACTGCTGGCTTGTATTTCGCTCCTGGTCTGCTACCAGGTCCTTCTCTGCAGCACTGCAACTTAGCCAGTCCTTCTGCAGCCTGGATTTGTGTATGCAGTTATTCCCTCCCAAGTGCAGGAGTTTGCACTTGTCCTTGTTGACTCACACTTGGTTGTTTGCAAACTATGTCTCTAATCCACCCAAGTCATTCTGGACCCAAGCCCTGTCCTCCACAGTGTCTGCGGGTCCACCCAGCTGGGTGTCACCTGCACATTTCAAAGAATCCTAGAAAAAGGGGGTTGGAAGGGACCTCCGCAGGTCATCTAGTCCAACCCCTGAATTTGCTAAGTGTGCACTCAATCCCATGATTTAGCTCATTATTAAAGATTTCAAACAGTTCCAGACCAGGACAGACCCCTGGGGAACCCACTTGATACCTCCTCCCAACTAAACATTGAGCTATTGATGACAATTCATTGCATATGATGTCTGTATTTCCTTATGAGTGTGTGTGAGAGAGAAAGAGAGACCTCAGCAATATCTCTGGGAATGGTGCCTGTGCAAGTGTTCTTCAAACACTGAAAACAGCCCTTGGTAAAAGCATGTCGGTTCCTGGGGAGGCTGGGAGGGGTGACAAGCCATACCCACCTGCTAGCTCAGGGCAGGGCAAGGGAACAGAAACAGCAAGGTAATTTTATTGGTTTAATTGCAAGGCAATGCACCTGGGTAAAAATAACTTCAGCTCTGAGTCCAGGATGGCAGGGTCCACACTAGCTGTGACAACTCAGGAAGGACTTTGGGGTCATTAGAGGAGTTCTGTCAAAACGTCAGCTCAGCCTGCCAAGAAAGCCAATAAAATGCTGGGCATCACTAAGAAGTGAATTGAAAACAAAACAGGGAATGTTTTGCTGCTGCTATATGAAGCTCTGGGGTGCCCACTCCTTAAATACTGTGCCCAGGTTTGGGCCCTGCATCTCAAACTGAGGCTGGGGGTGAGGAGGACCGTTCTGCCTCTGCGGTGGGACTGGCAGCCCCCCAAACCTGCTGCACCTCTAGGATTTATGCTGTGCATCTCCCGCTCAGGCTTACTGCATGCTGCACATCTTGCACTGAGTTAGCTGAGAAAGTGCAAATGCCCCCTGCCTTGTGCCTGACTTCACGCTGCAGCAGCTGCTGCCTCCCTGCTCTCGCCCATCTTGGCTGACTTGTTTTTCTGCCTTGCCCCTTAGTAACCTGAAAGCAGCAGTTCTGCCTAGACACAAGTGATGCCTGCGCTGGAGGACTGTCTTTCCAACCAGCAGCCTGGACTCTGTGAGCAACACCCAGCAGAAGGCAGGGCCTCCTGGCACGCTCCGTCCAAGTGACTCGTTCAGTTCCGGGCCTTGCCTCCCTTCCGGTTTCTGCGACAGGACCTCTCCTCCCACAGAGATCCTTCCCCCGGGACATGGCCTGGGCTCTTGCCCTGCAGATCTGCGGGGGACTCCTGGCAGCGGTGGCTGCTAGTGGTGAGATATGAACGGGGTGGGTGCTGGGAGCGCTGGGTAGGACAGGAGCGGGGCATCACGAGCCTGAGGATGGCAGCAGCACTGAGACGGGGCAGCTCCCACTAACAGGCCGCGTCTACATGTGCAATTAATGTGACTGAATAAACTGGTAAATTAATCCCAGCATCACTGTCTACACGTGCATTTAAGCACAGTAATTCACTGTGCTGCCAGATAGCACTTGTATCTGGTGGGACTGTCTGGCAGTGCAGTTAACAAATCTACTGCACCCTAATGGCCGTGGCCGTGTAGAGGGTGACGCTTTACGGAGTAGCAAACGAGTCTTCTGCGCAGTAAAGCACCTCATGTGGATGCACCCACAGGCTTGCTGCAGCTCCATCCTGGGCTCAGCCTGGAGCAGAGCTGCAGGGGAGTGATCTGCACAAGGATGTCTCTGCCCAAGCTCTTTGCACACGTGCCCTCCCATCCGTAGGAGGTTTGTCCAGCAAGCAGTTTGCATTTCTTCCCCAGGGTATGAACCCCTCTGCAATCAAATGGCTCTTTTTTGATTTCAGATGTTTGTTCTTATTAACACCACAACCGCAGAACCACAGCGACAGTGGAGCAGGCATCTTTGAGTGATTTCCTCCTTCCCCGTGCCCCCTCTTCCTATAGATACGCAGCCTGGCTTCGCCCAGAGGGGCGTCTTCAGACCTTCCTTCAAACTGCAACCACAGTCCTTACTCAGGGCTGTGTCTCAAGTCACATTTAGCCCATGTTAACTGCCCTTACAACAGACATTCATGCATTTGAGCAGCAGGATCAAATCCTCTTTATCACAGGCTGAAAAAGAGGATTTTTTTGCTGGAGGGGTCTTTTCCAATTGTGCCCTGTAACTTGTTAAGCTCCAGCCCACTTACTCCACAGATGTCATCCAAGTTCAAGGCCCAGGTCCAGTGCCAGGGCTGGGACTGACTAAACCCCCCACTTGTCAGTCCCAGCTCCCTACACCACATTGGAGGTAGTGCAAAACTGCTTGTGGTAGAGAGCCGGCTCACCCTGGCACACACGGGGCAGGCGCTTCCAGGCTGGGCATAGGACAGAGAGGGCACTGGCTCTAGGCATGGGGGCTTCATGTCCTCACAGGCAGATGTATACCTGTGCTCTCTCATAGCCTCCAACTTTGACTTCCAGTGGGAGGATCTCAGCTACACACCCACTTTATGGAAATGGGAGACACCTCCCTAGCTTGCTTCTGCGGCAGTACAGCGAAACTTTGAGGCATCTGAACTGCAAGCCTCTGGGCTTTGGCTTGCATATAGGATGCCTGCCAAAGGATTTGGAAGTATCTGAAGCCCAAGCAGGAGTAGAAGATGCTTCCCAGTAGCAGGGTCACGTATGTTTATTGAATGATTCACACAGATTTGGAATAGATTTGGCTGATTTGGCTTGGGACATGAAAAATTTTCCTTAAAAAAACCCACAACCTTCCCCCAAAACACCATGCTCTCTCTGGGGGTCTTAACTGGGCAGGGGCACTCCCCGAGTAGCTAAACTGCCTGCAGCTGGGCTTATACCACAGGCTGTTTGCTCCATCTAAAACACCCAGACTGTGCCGTTCCAGCTTCCTTGTGATGGCACTGCCCATCAGGCTGGGTTATAGCATCGCCCTCCACTCCCCTGTCAGTCTGTCCCTTGTCCCATCTCGTCTGTGCTGGTTGTGAGCTGAGCCAGGGACCCTCTTTTCATCCTATGTCTGTGTAGCTCTGAGCCACTGAAGTCTTGTTCTGTTGTTACAGCTCTTAGACAATCAGATAGTATAGTGTGCAATGCAGTATACATCATGTTAACCCTTGATGTCTCCTCTGTCATGCCAGGGCCGCACCACCTGGACATTCTGGTCACTGGAACAGAGGAGGAAGACGGGACCCACACCTACTTCATGATTGCCAAGCTGGATGAATTTGTGGTCGCCAACTACCGGAGCGACACCCAGGAGGTCAGACCCACCCAGCAGTGGGTGAAGCAGGCTGTGGGCAGTGACTATATGCAGGAACTGACCCACAGGTTCCAGCGGTACGAGAAAGGATCCAAAGTTCACATAAAGAGCTGGATGAACCTATATAACCACACGGCCGGTGAGTGCACCACGCTTGTTCGTGACATACCAGTACACTGACAGTGTTCACAGTTGCTGTCAGGTGAATCCAGTTTCTCAGCTCTTCCTGGAAGCTGATAGAAAACACAAGGGCTAGGAGACTTGTGTGCTTACAGCTGTGACTGCCTGGGCCTGTGAGCAGAGAACCAAGAAATGCTGAGCAGGCTGGAAGCTCAGCCCTAGAAGAAAAGGAAAATAAGGTGTTGGCTAGAAGTAGGACTGGGCTTCTGAACCAAGCTCTGTGTTCAAGCAAGTAGGTCCTTAGGCTTGTGCTCTTCACATGCAGGGCGTGAGAAATTCCTCCTGCGATGCTGGGGATGGAAGCAAAGAAATCCCGGAGGCATTGGCAGAAATGGCCCCAAGCCAAAGGGGAGAGGGGAGTTCCCGGGGCTGGAGAAAGGCGGCACAGTGCCCATCTTTAGCAAGTGGACCTGGGGGATTAGAGAACAGCAGCCAGACTGCGTTACCTGGGGAGTTCCTGGTGTGAATCAGGAATCTGTGATCACTTGGAGGAGGGAGGTGAGCTCGGCAGCAGCCAGGATGGGGGTGTTAGGAACAAATCATGCCAAGCCAGCTTGACTTCCCCTTTTGCCAGGGTAACCACCTTGATAAGCAAGGGGTAGACAGTGGGGATAGTATACATGGGCTTTACTGAGGCTTTTGATGTTGCATTCTTCTAAGAGAACTAGAGAAATAAGGGCAGGTAGTATTGCAGTGAGATGGCCATGTGGGTGCCTCAGGAAGTGCAAGCAAAGAGAGCCTATGCATGGATCAATATCAGCCCAGCAGCAGGTTTCAAAGGTGGTTTCACACAGGCCTGGGCTATCTCAGGTGCTGTTCAGCATATTTTATCAATAACTCAAATGAAGAAATAAAGCACTTCCTGATCCAGTTTGCAGATGACCCAAAGCTGGGAGAGACAGCAGATAATACACATTGTTAAACCAGAGAATTGGGCCCTAGAAAGCAAATGAAATTCAGTGGAGAAGAATGTCAGGGCCCTGCTTCGCATTTAAATGAAAGCTGGATAGAAAATGGATATAAAGTCATTATACATTTTCAGGCACTAATAGGGTAGCTGGGTCTTTTTATAGTTGGATGGACATTTCCATGGTGCGATTATAACTATGCATGTGTGGCCAGTCTACATTTATTTTGCAATGAGCTAGTTAATAGTAAGATAATTACTGTGCACATGGGGATGGTCTTTATTGTCCCATTAACCAGTTAATTCCATAATATTAGGTGGGAGTTATATGGGCTATAAAAGGCTGGGACTCTGCCCTTTGGGAAGGAGAAGGCTGAGAGGGAAAGGACCGAGCTCTATCACATGATGGAGGGTGTGGACCACGTGAGCAAGGACCTGTTGATCCCCAACAACAAGAATAGTAACCTGTGGTGGGGGCCTCAGGCGCTGCGCCATGGGAGGAGAACCCAAGTGCACAGGCTGGCTGGGGGTAGCTGGCCAGGTTGTAGCCCAGCCAAGAAGTAACTGGGGGTGCAGTGGATCCCATGGAGGTGGGTGTAGCTGGGACATGATGTTAATTCCCCCGGGTGCAGCTCTTACACATCAGCCGCTGGCTGGATGCTCCGTCCTGCTGGAGAACAGCGTATGAGATGGGAGGTTACCGCGTGCTGACCAGATGCTTCTGTGCAGGCCTCCATGTCGAGCAGGTCCACGTGGGCTGCTCTCTCCGTGGTGACGTTTTGGGGGACCAGAAGTTCCAGTACGCCTACGACGGGGAGGATTTCATCAACTTTGACATCCAGCAGCAAACATGGGTGGCGGCTGTGCCGGTGGCATTTGCCCAGAAGCTACGGTGGGAGAGTCACAAGACCTGGACCCAATATGTACAGTGGTACCTGAAGGAGAAGTGCCAGCAAACCCTGAAGAGCTTGCTGCAGGAGGGAAAGGCCATCCTGGCCCAGAGGGGTGAGTGACTGGTCCCAGTGACACAGGCACAGGGCTTCTAGTGCACAACAGGCTTTGCACACATAGGGGCCATGTGTTGCTCTCTGAGGTTGTCCTGGACCCAGGCTTGTTGCTAACTCCATGTTCTCCTTCCTCCACACAGTCTCCCCCAAGGTGTCGGTGTCCCGTAGAGATGCCCCCGACGGCTCCACCACCCTGTCCTGCCACGTGAGGGACTTTTACCCACGCCCCATCCATGTCTCATGGGTGCAGGAGGGAGGGGAGATCCTCCTGGAGACCTTCACTGGTGGGATCTTGCCCACTGCCAACAACACGTTCTACAAGTGGACATCCCTGGAGCTTGGTCCCGCATCCGCCATGCACCACTACGCCTGCCGAGTGGAGCACAGCAGCCTGCCGGAGCCCTCGCTCAACTGGGGTGAGGGCTGTGAGGGGGATAATGGGTGGGGAGCCCCTCTCTGGGAGCTAGGGAGGGACCAGCCACAGAGTTTGACCTCAGGCATCCCTGCCCATGGGCAGCATTCACTGCTCTAGCCCAGGCTCTGCTGTGATTAAGGTACACGGTTCTCAGTCTGGGGGACATCCTGTGGCAAGGGCTTTCACAAGCCAACAAGTTCATATTCAGGATGGTGGAGACTGAACGGCGGTGATCCATCATCCTGTCCCTAGAAACTGCATCCCTGGTACATGCTGCCCCCAAGTAAGTGCTGCCTGCTTCTCCACCCTGCAGTCTCTGACAAGACGGACACTCTGTCCCCCTGGGTCCTGGCTGTCCTCATCATGGCCGGGAGTATGATCCTGGTTATCACTGTCCTAGTCTATGCCATCATCAGGAGGAAAAAGAAAGGTAAGAGGGTCTTCATGACAGCGAAGGAATAGGCAGCAGAAGAGGGAGGAACGGTATCTACCAGCAGGACCTCGGTGCATACCTGCGGGGAGCCGGGGCATTCAGCCATCATTGCAGCCACCCCCAACAGCAATGAGAGCCCGAGGAGCCCTCTAGCACCAGCCCCACAGCTCCCTCCCCGTCTGCGCCTTTGGCCACCATGGGGAGTTAGGTGCAGAAGAGCAGACAAGTCACAGCAGTGGTGTTCCTAGAAGGGCTCTGCTCAGTGACCAGGAAGCACCCTCACATGGAGCCCTTCTAGGAATCTGTTGGCCCACAGCTTGCCTCTCCTTGTCAGCCATGTGAAGGGGAGGGGCATCTCCCGTGGGTGGCAATGGGGTGAGGACGGCCTTCAGGGCCTTAACTGCAGGGACAGAAGTAGCCTAAATTCCTCTCCAGTGGCTGGGGTGAGACCCACTGGCAGATGAGGCTGTGGCAGGGGCAGCCCACTCCCACCTGCTGCTGCAGACAGGCTGGGCCGTGGCTCTAAGATGGGGGAGCTCCTTTCAGCGAGGCTGCCTGAGTCTGCAGAGAGCCTGAGCTGATTGCTCTGTCAGGTCCTAGGTGTGCCACACCCTGTGCCCTGGGCCTGTGCCACTGGCTGGGGCACTGGGGGTCTGTTTTTGGGACACTGTCAGTGGGTGAACCTGGGGCATTAACTGCTCTTGGACATGTCAGGGAGGATTAGTCCCTCTCCCCTCTTCATCTACAATGATGAACCTTTCTCTGCTTGGCTTGCAGGCATCGCTGAATCTGGCTACGCTCCAGCAAGCAGTGAGTAACATCCTGGTCCCATATCCCAGGACATTTGGGGTAGGGGGCAGGGGACCCTTGTCTTGCTGAGACCCTGTGGGCCATCACCACCTCTAAACTATGTTTCCTCTATTGGCAGCCAAGAGCTGAGATGAGTCCAAATTGGGCTTCTCATCAGGGACAGCAACCAAAAACCAAGGACCCCCCGGCTTGAGGCAGCAGGACTGCAGACCCGACACTGGTCCCTGCTGCCTGGGAGAGGACCCCGTCTCCACGTCTCGGGCTCTTGCATTTCAGAAGTTTGTGTTTGTCTGCTGTTTGTCTGTCCCTGGGCACGGGTTACCAGAACTGTCTCCAAGCAGGCGCCTGCCTCTGGCTCTCTCCAGTTATTTATTATTTATCCATGTACATGCCCCTTTTCCTGAAAAGCAGCATGCCTCCAGTTTTTTTTTTCCTCTAAAGCCAGCAGATGGGTGGTGATAGGACCGTAGGATGATAGGATCCTAGGAAAGTTGGGACCTCCTGAGGTCACATCTAGTCCAGCCCTGCAGGCTGCAGACATGGCCAGTGGCTCACAGACCACACCAGGCAGTACTCACTAGCAAAGCCTGAGCTATGAGTGATGTGTGCTTATGCTGGTAGGCAATGCAGAATTAACAGGCTTTCAGTTCCATCACAAGTAGTAGCCTGGAAACGTGGAACAAGAATGTGTTTATCGAGCCTTTAATATTAGAGACACCCAAGAAGAAATAGCTGCTTTTCAGACAGGTGTCACAGCAGGAAGGAGCAGCCACTGCGGTCCTGTTCTGCTCACCTGCTCTTCACCACACTTGGCCTGGCCAGTGGAGCAGAAGCAACAGGACGTGGCAAGGAGCATTCCCGGATGGGATGGAAAGAGATAAGAAGCCCTCCTCTCTCCAGAGCTGTGCTTTTCTCAGGGACACCGGCCCCAGTGTATTGGCTCCTTCTAAATCCAGAGATCACCTGGTTCAGCCCATTCCCAGTGGCGATGCATAAGGGGTGCACAGGGGTGCATGTGCTCCCTCTGAGAGTGCTGGTGCACCCCCGCTCAGGCTGCGCTCCCCGCTTAGGCAATGGGCGGGGAGGGGGGGTAGACGGCAGCACTGTTGCCTCCCCCCCCCCCCCCCGGTGAGTGCCGGCCAGAATGAAGCAGTGGGTGATGCAGCTGCGGGACTCCCAGAAGTGGCTGAGTGTGATTGGCCATGGGAGACCTCCTCCCCCACCTCCCCCACGCCGGTAGCTGACTGGTCACTGGGTTGGCACATGCCCCTCCTGACTTAGATGGCACCAGTCACCCATGTCCATTCCCAGTCTCAGTGAAAGAAAAAATGTGAGTAACAGAATATTTATTTAAATGAGCCACAGATACACTTGGGGTGCATGCAGGGGGGATCTGGGGAAAACCTCTGCAAAGCCAAGGCAACATGTTGCCAGGATGCAGGCCAGCTTCCTCCTCTCTCCGGTATTCCTCCCGGCTGGTAGAGGTAAAAATGTTTCTTGTGCTGGTGGAGGGAGCTGGACAGGCACAGACACATGCTTATTCTTATGTCCAATAAAAGGTTGGATTATATAGACCTGCCTCTGTCCATTCCCAGACCTGGAGCTTGTGGGCATCATGCCTTGCTCCCTCGGAGACAGTTGAAGAGACACGGTCTGAGAGCTGGAGAGTCTGGGAGGCCGATAGCTCACCCTGAGGGTAATAGAGCAACAGTGATTATGGTCATTATTGTTGTTGCTGGGACTGTTGGTCTGTTGTCCCTTTGAATAAATACCCTTTCCCCCATCAGTGTGTGTGAGTCAGTTTTGTTTAGGGATTCTGCCAACTATTGTAGGATTTGGTAGACATCTGTGCCCACACCTGCCCCAATTCTTAATTGTTGATTGGTTACTGAGTCAACAGATTGCCCATCTACATGGAACCCGGTTTGCTTAGTTTGACTAGCTGCTCAACACAGAGAAGGGCAACCCAAATGATCAGGAGCCTGGAGCAGTCTCCAAGCCAGGAGAGACTATAAAAGGCTGGGTCTCTGCCCTTTGGGGAGGAGGAGGCTGAGAGGGGGAGAGGACAGAGCTCTATCACATGGTGGAGGGTGAAGACCAAGTGAGAAGGGGTCTGCTGTTCCCCAAGCCCCAGAAGACTAGTATCAGGGGGCTACTGCAGCAATGAGGTGGCAACAGATTTAAAATGAAGAAGAGAAAGGACTTTGTGATGCCACATGTCATTAGTTTTTGACATGTGATGGGATTCATGGCTACAGGTGGGGGTGGAGGCAGACGGAAAAGCTGGGATTGACTGGATGAATTCAGGGATGATGGATCTGTTAATGGCTATTGAACAGGACAACTGGAGATGTTTCCTTCGGCATCTCTGCCCCTCTAATGGTGGGTGCCTGGGAGGGGCTGCATCTGATGATCCAGGCTCCTGATGGGACGAATACTGCGTATATAGAAGGAGCATAATAGTGGTAGACTTTGAAGTTGGGTGTCTGCCTCTGTCCTTGGCTAGGTATCCCATGGCTTGGCCATCCCTGGCCATGTGTGCTGCCCTAGGTGGTTCCTGCTCTACACCTCTGTCCTCGCACTCAGACCCACCATGGGCTCAGGAAGGGCCTTGTCCAACAAGGCAAGGGGGACCCTGGGGCATCGGGACAGCAGGTGGTGTTGGGGGGAGGCTGGGAGGGGTGGAGGGGACCAAATGGTAGTTCCTATGCCCCCAAACCTCCACCTGTGTCCCAGAAGGATCCAGAGCAGACTGCTTCAATGGTGGAATAGTGCACTGTGGGATAGCAGCCGGGGGACTCTGTATTTCACATGGACAGCAAGGGGTTGGAACAAGCTGTGGAGGGGGCTGGAGGGTGTCCACAAGGTGCTGTGGGGCAATGGGGGAGCGGTGTGCAGGATGCCTTGGATAAATGGGGCTGAGGACTGAGAAGCCGAGACTCAATGGGCTGCTCCAGCACCCCCGTGACCCTCACAATGGCTGTGGGTACTGTGGGTGTCCCCAGGACCCCTGTCACCTGGGCTGTGCCTTGGAGCTGTGTGGACACAGAGCAGTGCCTGAGCCAGAGGACATCTGAAATGGAGACATGGCAGCAGGTGAAATGCAGGAGGAGGTGGGGGGAGGAGTAGGGCACATGTTTGTGTGCACATGCATGTGTGCATCTATCTGTGTACGTGTGTGTGCACGCACATCTGAATGTGTGCATCTGTGCATGTATTTGCATGTGTGTGTCTATATGTGTATATGTATCTGTGCATATATGTGTGTGTATGTGTGTGGCATACACAGTAGGGGGTGCTACTATGCCTCACTGTACCAGGCCCAAAACCTCACCTCCGGAGTCTCCCTCAGGGAGTCTACAGCCAGCTGTCCCACTTCTGGGAGAACACCGGCAAGCCCAGGGCAACGCTGCCACCACCCCGGCACTGGTCTCTGGTGGCCTCTGTGCAGCCTGGGGCACGCAGACCCTGCAAACCTTAGGGGTGCTTTGTCCAAAGTAATATTTCTGGGCGCTTCTTTCAGCCCAAAGCATACCAAGACAGCATCAGGTAGAACTGAGGGAAAATAAAAAGACAAACTCCGCTGGCCAAGCTGGAAGCAGAAGGCCTCCTCTCTCTCTCCACAGTAGCACAGCACGGCAAGCTGTCACCCGACACCTTTATTGCTCAGAGGGGGAAGAGGGTAGAAGGAGGAGTCAGAATACACTTTGAGCAAACAAATGCAAGGTGACTCTTTACAGGGATTGGACACAGTGATCCTTTTAAGATAATTTTAAGATAATTCCTAACTCCTGGCAGGTTTCCAGGTTTTTACTTTAACTGGGGCATTTGCTCACAGCTTTCAAAGTGCCTGCCAGGAAGAAGAGAGCTCCCTCCACCCCCTAGGAATTTTATCTGGCCAGGTCACCTGATTAACCAGCCTGAACCAAGAAGAAAACAAGGAGAGAGAGGGGTCACCTGAGCTGACCCAAGTGAGGGACAGAGAGAGGAGGAGGGGATTTCTTTACAGTGTGCATGTCCTTGTGTCTGCGTATGTGCATGTGTACACATATGTGTGAATGCATGCATGTGTGGGTGGGTGTGTGTGTGTGTGTGGCACTAGCCCTGAGTGTGTGGATGCAGACACAGCTGATACAGAGAACAATGAAGATTCCTCCTAAAACCAAAGAGAAAAGCCCCGCTCCTACATGCAGCTGTCTGGGACTTACCTGGCAGGGGAGACAACATGGTGAGTTGATCCCACTGTGGATAAGAACGTGTGGCTTCCCCCCACTCGCATGAAGTGTGGTGCTGTTTGATGCTTGTGGACCCCTGGACAGAAGTCTACCGGCAAGATCAAGTTGCCTCCGGGATACTTCCCAGTGAAGTTCAAGACAAAGAAGGAATATCTGGAGAACCCAGGGAAACTTCATAGATTTCATAGACACTAGGGCTGGAAGGGACCTCGGAAGGTCATCAAGTCCAGCCCCCCCTGCCCCAGGGGCAGGAAGTCAGCTGGGGTCAAAGGATCCCAATAAGATAAATGTCCAAATGTTTCTTAAAAGAGTCCAGAGTAGGTGTTTGCACCACCTCTAAAAAAAGTCTATTCCAGGCCTTGGGGACTCCGACAGTAAGGAAGTTTTTCCTTATGTCCAACCTAAAACGGTCTTGGAGAAGTTTGTGACTGTTGGACCTCGTCATCCCTTGGGGAGCTCTGGTGACAGGCATTCCCCCAGATCCTGATGCACACCCCAATGTACTTATAGGTGGCTACCAGGTCACCCCTGAGCCTGTGCTTTTCCAGACTGAAGAGTCCCATGGCTCTCAGTCTCTCTTCATAAGGCCTATTCTCTTGCCCTCTGATCATGTATGTGGCTCTCCTCTGCACTCTCTCTAGCTTCTCCACATCCTTCTTGAATTGTGGAGCCCAGAATTAGATGCAGTACTCCAGCTGCAGCCTCACCAAGGCCAAGTACAGTGGGAGGATGATATCCTGGGATTTACTTGAGAAGCATCTACGGATGCAAGCCAGAGTTGGTTTGCTTTACCAGCTGCGACATCGCATTGGTGGCTTATGTTCAACTTGTGGTCAGTCATGACGCCCAAGTCTCTTTTGGCCCTGGTGCTAGTAAGCGTAGCACTGCCGAGCCTATAAGCGTGCTGCGGGATTTTTTTTCCCCAAGGTGGAGTATCTTGCATTTGTCAGTATTGAACATCATCAGGTTTGTATCCTCACATTTTTTAAGCCTATCCAAGTCAACCTGGATCACCAACCTAACCTCAGGTGTGGATGCTTTAACCCAAAGTTCAGTATCATCGGCAAATTTGGCCAGTCCACTGCTGACACCAATGTCCACATAGTTAATAAAGATATTGAAGAGAACAGGTCCAAGGACAGAGGCTTGGGGGACCCCACTGGTCACGGCAAACCATGATGATTCACTTCCATCAACTACCACTCTCTGATTCTGGCCTTGGAGCCAATTCCCCAGCCATCAGACTGTGATGTAGCTGAGGACACTGTTGGCCAATTTTTCCATGAGGAGATCATGGGACGCCAGATCGAAGGCTTTTTTGAAGTCTAGATATATGATGTCAATCTCTTCTCCTTTGTCCAGGTGATAGGTCATCTGGTCATAGAAGGAGATGAGATTGGTTAATTGCTCATGGGAAGGAAAGAGTTTGGGGCCAAGATCCTTCAGGAACTGCTAAAGGTAAATTTTATTAATCTACATTGGCTCATCAATACGCTGTGAGGGGTGGAGTAGGAGCTCTGCTTTAAGGATCCCAGGAGTAGGGTGGAGTTCTGGGTGCAACTGCAGGCAGGTATGGGGAACCCCCAGCTGGAGTTGTTTGAATCTGCTATGGACAGCCCAAGAAAAGAGAGGCTGGTGACAATTAAAATGCATTCCGACCTAGTAAAGGAAGAGGACTTGAGTCTCTAGCTAAAAGGCAGTGCGAGAGTGTGAAAACTGGAGAATTATAGAAACATAGAAAGTTAGGGTTGGAAGGGACCTCAGGAGGTCACTTCTAGTCCAACCCCCTGCCAGGACCAGGCCCAAGTAGATCATCCCAGCCAGGGCTTTGTCTAGCCGGGTTTTGAAAATTTCCAATGATGGAGCTTCCACCACCTCCCTGGGTAACCTGTTCCAGTGGTTTACTACTAGCCCAGAAAGAAAAATTTCCTAGTACCTAACTTAAATTCCCCTTGCTGCAACTTGAGCCCATTGCTCCTTGTTCTGTCATCTGCCACCACTGAGAACAGTCCAGCTCCATCATCTTTCAAACTCCCCTTCAGGTAGTTGAAGGCTGCAATTAAGTCCCCTCTCAGTTTCCTCTTCTCTAGACTAAATAAGCCCAGTTCTCTCAGTCTTTCATCATAACTTCAGCCCTCTCAACATTTTTGTCACCCTCCACTGGACTCTCCAATTTATCAACATGCTTTTAGTAGTGTGGGGCCCAAAACTGAACACAGGACTCTAGTAGTAGTCTCAACAGTGCTGAATACAGGGGAATAATCACTTTCATTGACCCACTGGCAACGCTTCTACCATTACAACCCAGGATGATGTTGGCCTTCTTGGCAACAAGTGCACACTGCTAGCTCATATTCAGCTTATTGTCCACTGTCACCCCAGGTTCTTTTCTGCAGAGCTGCTGCCCAGCCAGTCAGCCCCCAGCCTGTACCGGTGCATGGGATTGTTTCATCCTAAGAGCAGAACTTTGCACTTGTCCTTGTTGAACCTCATGAGATTCCTTTTGGTCCAATCCTCCAATTTGTCTAAGTTACACTGAATCCTTGCCCTACCCTCCAGCATATCTACTACTCCCCCCAGCTTGATACATTGTGCAAACTTGCTGAGGGTGCACCTTATGCCA
Organism: Alligator sinensis; assembly: GCF_000455745.1. Taxonomy (NCBI): domain Eukaryota; kingdom Metazoa; phylum Chordata; order Crocodylia; family Alligatoridae; genus Alligator; species Alligator sinensis. The sequence goes on along the minus strand of NW_005842753.1, from coordinate 416,381 downwards.
CCTTCCAGATTGTTAATGAAGACACTGGACAAAACTGGCCCCAGGAGCAACCCCTGGGACACTCCATTTGATACCAGCTGTCAACTAGACATCAAGGCATTGATTAGTACTCTCTGAGCCTGATGCTCCAGCTAGAGGGTCCTGGAAGAGTTGGGACTGTAGACGGGAGCCTGGAAAACCAAGGCAGTGCTCAAAAGCAAACCTGGAAATCCAAGATAAGTGCAGCACCTCCCTTCATCCATTTCCCTGGGGCTCAATAAGGTTTCATTTTCTACCAGGGACAACCCAAGCTCTGCAGGAAATGTGGGGAGGAAGGCCACCTCATTGGACAATACACAAACAAAGTCTGTGCTGTGTGCAAGGAAAAGGGGCATGAAGCCAAGGAGTGTGAGCAGAAATGGCCGTGCAAACTGTGTGAAAAAGAGGGGAACATCTTTAAAGGGTGCCTCAAG
>NW_005842753.1:408802-415919 GCF_000455745.1 Alligator sinensis | reverse complement strand
GGGAAAGAGGAAAGCAAGAGAGAGAGACTCCAGAAAGTTACCCCCCTCACAAAGCCCAACTGAAACCAAGGAGGTGGAAAGTAACCCCCACTCCCACAATGCCCCACTGTAACCAAGGGGGCAGGAACACAGAAAAAGGTGGTAGAAAAGCCCCCAGGAGCGGAGGAGGCAGAAGGGGAAACCCTCTCTGAAAAGGAGAAACAAACCCGCTCTGAAAAAAATGTGATAGCCTTAAAATGGTTGAGAACTCAAAAAACAGGAGGGGGAGGACAAACTGGCTGAAGAAATGGGAAGGACAGAGAAGGAAGAGAGAAAAGTGGAAACCCAAAACCCCTAAGGAGGCGATCAGGAAAGAGCCCCAGAAAAGGAGGAAAAGGCCCAGAAAAGGAGGCTCTGATATGGAAGTCCAGGCAGGAAAGGGGGAGAGCCCAGAGACCATAAAGGAAAACCAGAACCCCTGGGCAATCCTCCGCCACTGGAAGAGGAGCAGGTCCCCCCAAACAACCAGATAGCCAGGGGAGCCACGGTCCTGGAAAGGGTCCCACAAACTGATGAACCAGACGGGTCTGGAGTGGAAAAAAGCCCTGAAAATCCTGAAGCTAGAACAAGGGAAATGAGAAGGCTACAGACCCACCGCACCATCACACTTTTATACAGGGGGAGCCTTATAGCTTCAGTGAATGTGAGAAGCCTGCTTAGGAAGAAGAAATGGGACACCATTGACATGGCCCTTGGGCAAGCATGGGTGGACATCCTTTGTCTCCAGGATGTGCCCTGCCCAGTTTCATAGATTCATAGATGCGAGGGCTGGAAGGGGCCTCAACAGATCATCGAGTCCGACCCCCTGCATAGGCAGGAAAGAGCGCTGGGGTCAGATGACCCGAGCCAGATGCCTATCCAGCCTTCTCTTAAGACCCCCAAGTTAGGGGAGAGCACCAAGCACATTTCATGTTTTGGCCACCCTTACCGTGAAGAAGTTCTTTCTGAAATCTAGCTTAAATCTGCTCTGTCAGTTTGTGACCATTGTTCCTTGTTACCCCAAGAGGCGCCCTGGTGAACAGAGCATCTCCAATCCCTTGCTGCGCTCCCCTAATGAATTTGTAGGCAGCCACAAGATCACATCTCAGCCTTCTCTTGTGGAGACTGAAGAGGTCCAGGTCTCTCAGTCTCTCCTCATACAGCTTGGTCTGTAAACCCTTAACCATATGAGTGGCCCTCCTCTGGACCCTCTCGAGGTTATCCACTTGCTTCTTAAAGTGCAGCACCCAAAACTAGATGCAGTACTCCAACTGCAATCTGACCAATGCTGCATGGGGGGAAGTATCACCTCCTTGGATCTATTTGTCATGCACCTGCTGATGCACGATAGTGTGGTTAGTTTTGCTGATGATTTCATCACACTGACAACTCATGTTCATCTTGGAGTCCACTAGGATGCCAAGATCCCTTTCTGCTTCCGTGCTGCTGAGAGGGTCACTTCCAAGCCAGGAGCTGTGCTGGACATTTTTGCACCCTAGGTGCAGCACTCTGCACTTGTCCTTGTTGTACTGCATCCTGTTGGACTGCCCACTTTTCTAACCTGTCCAGGTTTGCCTGCAGTCGTTTCCTACCCTCCGGAGCGTGCACTTCACCCCATAATTTAGTATCATCTGCAAACTTGGACAGAGTACACTTCACACCCACATCCGAATCACCAATGAAGACATTCAAGAGTACAGCTCCAAGAACCGAACCTTGCAGGACCCCACTAGCCACATCCTTCCAGGTCGATACCAGCCCATCTACTACCACTAAAGGGAACCCAGTCTCCAGTGAGAATTCCCTCTTGCAAGCAACTCAATCCTCTGGTGCCCAGACCAAGAGACAAACCCAGGTTTCCCACATAGCAGACAATAGTTGTACCACTGAACTACCTTTACCTAAAGACTCTGCTTTGTTCGAGGAGAGGTGGTAACTTGGCCCCTCATTCTGGTCAGGAGCCAGTGAGGATGGGACAGCGGGGTCACAGTGCTCCGGAGAGGAGACAGAGTGCATCCCTGCAGCACAGGGAAATCATCGCAGGCATTTTACTGCAGGTCAACACAGAAACGGAAGAAGGGACTTTCCATCTTTTGAATGTATACACACCAGCAAACAGGAAGCAAAATGCACCTTCGTTAAAAACATGACAGTACTGATGCTCAGTGGCCAGCCAGTGCTGATCACCGGAGATCTAAGCTGCATCGTGGAGGTGGGAGATAGAATAAGTGGAGGCCAAATGAAGGGACAGGACAGATCCTCTAGACTGCTGTGGACACAGACTGATGCACAGAGGCAAAGAGTCCAAAACGCTGGGGTGAGGGGGGCAGGAAATTAACCTAAACAGACTCCTTGGGGCAGTCCAAATCACACATAGACTTTGTCCTCCTCCCAAAAAGGTGGACGGTAGCTAAAGCCAAATCCACTCCCATCTGCTTCTTGGACTACTGCTTCCTAAAAGTGAAAGCAGAAATAGGAGAGCAGCTCAAGAGAGGTGAGGGCACGTGGAAACTGAATGTGACCCTTCTGGAAGATCTTTCTTTTTTTTTAATAATATATTTTGTGTTCCAGGTCAAATTAGCCAAATCAGTTCCAAATCATATCAATTGAGCAGAACTCAATCATTCTAAAAACCATATTGATTAAACGGGCAGGACTCAGTCGTTGCAAACACCATGTATGGTGCTACAACCTGGGAGCAACCTCCATCCCAAACCTATCACCCTGGGACTTCAGATACTCCCAGATCCTTTTGGCAGGCATCCTATGTGCAGGCCCAAGCCCAAAGGTCTTGGGGTTCAGATGCCCTCAGTTACTACAGGCAAGCATCCTTCATCCTAGACTCTTTAGTCTGGGACTTCAGCTACTCCCTGCACTTGATCTTAGCTCACAAGAAGCCAAGAAGCGACAAGAAGATACAGCAGGAGTTCAGACAGCACTATGCAGGGTGGAAAACCTCTGGTATCCTCTGACCTGGATACCAGCACCACACAGAGTGGTGGGCCAGTGTGGAAGAGAGAACGAGAGACTTCTCCTGGAAGGCCAGAAGGAAGCACGCCTGCATTCAGAGAAGGCAACACAAACGCACCAAGCACAGGTTGCAGAGCGTGCACAAGCAGGCAGCTTGGGGTTGAGACGTGAGGGAGGCCATGTGGGAGGTGAAGACCTGTATCAGGGCCTGGTATAGGGAACAGGAGGAACAGGTCTGGGCCTCCTGGGTGCAGGAGGGGGAGGAGTGGTCTGCTTAAGGTCCAAGGAAACCAAGAAGGAAACTTGGTAGATGGGGCAGGGGTGGAGCACTGGTCTAATGAGGGGATGCTTGAGATGGTGGCAGCGGTCTACTGGGATCTCTACATGGTACAACCAGAGGACCCAAGGGCCATGCTGGACTGGCTGCAGAAGCTCACACAGGTCTTCAAGGAGGACGAGGGGCAGAAGATGGAGGAGGAGTGGACACTGGAGAAGATCAACACAACATTTTGCAGCTTTCTGAACAGGAAGGCTCCTGGGACAGACAGCTTGTCCAAGGACTTCTCTGTTGCTTTCTGGGACCAGGTGGAGGTTTATAGAGAGCACCTTTAGCGGGCCCACCTGAGAGCAAGGGTGGATAACCCTTCTTTACAAGAAGGGAGAGAGGCAAGACCTGAGAAACTGGCATCCAGTAGCGCTCCTGAACCTTGCTTACAAACTAAAGGTCAAAGTCTTGGGCAAGCATTTTAAATCTCTTAGAGGTTCAGTGATCCACGAGGACCGGGTGTGCCCGGTGCTGGGGTGACAGATCCATGATGCCCTGATGCAGCTGTGAGATGCACTACAGTACCAGCGGGAGAGGGGACAGAAAGCTGCTGTGCTCAACCTCGACTTGGACCAGGTATCCCATCACTTGCTACTGGACATGCTGAAAAAGATGGGAGTCCCAACAACTTTTATCATTTGAATAAAGTCACTGTACACAAATGAGAGCAGCAGGGTCCTGGTGAATATGTCCCTGACAGTCCCAGTCTCAGTAGAGTTGGGCATCGGGCAGGGCTGCCTACTCTCCCCAATCCTGTTTATCTGCACAGTGGAACCACTAGCACCACGGCTCAGGCAGAACCGCAGGGTCAGTGGTGTGCAGATCCCCAGGAGCAGAACGGAAGAGATGAAAGTCCTTGCTTACATGGACACCCTGAACATCACATGCAATAACAAGGGTCCAGTGGAAAGAGTGCTGAACACACCCAGCTGGAGGGGCCAAGCTCAACGTGAACAAAAGCACCTCCTAGCCCTGGGCGAATTCAGGGACCTGTTGGCCCTGGGGGTCTCCGTTCCCCATGAGATGGAGTTTGGGATGGAGTTTGACCCAGACCTGATGGGACAGATGGCATGTGAAAAGACGGAGGCCAAGACCAAACAGAGATTGACAACCATGGCAATCATGCGGTGCATGACGCTGATGAAGGTGGTGCTACTGCCAATGCTTCTGCGCACCGCTCTAGTCTTCCCTCCCTCAGAGCAAGTCATCCCCAGAATCCAAAGAGTCATGTGTGTTTTCTTTTGGATCTCCACAAGGGAGAAAATGGCAAGGACCAAGCTGTACCAAATGAAACGGTCTGGAGGCAGGGGAATGTCAGATGTCCTACTGTTCCTCTGGGACAAGTATATGAGCCAGGTTTGCAAACTGGCAACAGGGATGGAATCCAAAACAGCCAGCTTTGTCAAGTATTTTTCAGGGCAGCTGCTGCAACAGTGGCAGGTGTACACGATGACCAATGGGAGCTTGTGAGCTATGATGTCGCTATGGATCTACTAGGTCCTGAAACACTTCCAGGAGAAATAGAAGCTGCTTGACGTGGCCCTGACAACCTTGGTGAACCACCGCAGGATACAGAAAGTAGTACGGGCAAGAGACATCATGTCACCCATGGACCTACAACCTGGTGACAGCTGCCAGGCCGTGTGAGAGTGAATCTTCCCCAAGGACCTGCAGAAGAAGCACAGAGACTTGGACTGGCAGGTACCCCACAGGGCACTCCTCATGCAGCCATGGAGAAACAGCGCAGGGCAGAGGCTCATCCAGCTGCCCCAGGCAACCCTGCCTGTGGAAGGAAACAATCAACCAGCTCTTCTGGGACTGCCCATATGCCTGAGTGTTGTGGAAGAGAGTTCATGTACTCCTGGTGGTGACAGGTTCATAACCCTGACCAGAGACGTAGCCCACTACAGGCACCTGACTAAGAAGCAAGGGGCCCTGACAGCCCACTTCCACCAGTTCATCTCCTGTTTCAGGTGCGACCAGTGGAAAATCAAAACCTGCTCATCAACAGGCACTCAGACCCCACTGTTGAGGACTGTATTAAAATGGAGCAGTACTAATATTAAAGAAAGATAGAGTGTGACAGGAAAGAGATGACAGAGAGGGGCCTGGCATAGACATTTCAGAGGCGAGCCCTCCAAAGAGAACAATGAGGAGGACAATGGTGAGGATGACGACGATGACAACGATGAATATGATGACAACCAGTGGAAGGACTGGACAAACAGGAGGACGATGGGGGGTGGGGGGGGAGGGAATCGAGGGAGACTTTTATGAAACTGTGATGTTTTCAAGGGAATGGTGATGAGTGCAGGAGTGCGCAAGTGCACAAGCACGCAGTGTAAACTTTGTAACGGGCCTAAAATCATTTAATTTTTAAAGCATGTTTTAGGGCAGTCACATGACAGATTGTTAGAGGTATGTGCCGCCCCCCCCCCCCACCTGAGCCCACCACCTTGCTGTCCGGCCCCGTTCCACCTCCACCTCCGGATCCAACCCCAGTCCCTCCCCCTTGCATAAGCAGAGGGAGAAAAAATTGGAGGGGGAGGAGCTGAGCATGCACATGCATGCTTCCACCCCTGCAACCTCCTAGGCAAGAAAGTCATTGTGAGAGGGGAAAGGGCCGGGGGGGAAGTGGGGCTGGGACAGGGCAGGGATCAGAAGGGAGCAGAGCAGAGCTGGGCCTGGGCTCAGGGCTGGGGCCCACTGCACCTGTGCAGCTGCCCCTTCCCCTGTGCCTGAGGTTGTTGCCCAGTGCCGGTGGTCCCCACGAAACTGCTGCCACCCAGCCCCACACCAGACCCGACTGCCTCCCCACCTCCCCGCGCTGGCCTGAGCCCCACACTGCCTGGGGGGGCCAGAGCAGGGTCAGCCTCAGCTGCACCACTGGGACAGAGGGGATGGAGCTCCAGGACCCCCGTAACTGCCCCACCCTGCCCCATGTCATCCCTGAGAAAAGCCTGGCACAGCCTGGCAGCCCCTGCAGAGGCACAGTGCCAGGGAGCCAAGGGGGTGGGGGGGATGTGGTCCCCTGATCTTTGCATGGGCAAGGGTGGGCTGCTGTAGCACCCTGCACCCCCTCTGCCTGCCAGGAGCGGGGGGGGAGGGGGGGCGGGAGGGGAAGCTTGCCCCACTGTCCACTCTGTTCCCCTGAGCCAGCACCCCATGCCACCACTGCCTCCAGGGAGCAGGGCCTGTGGGGGCGGGGAGGGGGGGGCAAGGCCAATGCTGCTGGCCTTGCTGCCCCACTCTGTCCACTTTGTCACCACCACCTCCAGGGAGCAGGGCCGGGGGGCAGCCCTCTGTTTCCCCCATCGTGGTGGTGCACCACCGCCGCTGCCTCCTGTTTGGAAGGGTCTTGGAGCGCTCTGATTACTTCTTTTGAGACCACCAATCAGAGTGCCAATAAAGCATTACAGACAGACAGACTGACTAAGGCTTTTACAGAGAGAGAATATACAAATAACTATTTTTGCAAAAAAAAAAAAGAAAAGCCTAGCCAAGTCCCTCTGCCCAAGGGTCCCTCCAGACCTGTTCTCCCCCCACCCCACCCCACGCACTGGGATGCAGTAGTCCAGACCAGCTGTGCGCAGCCCGCCTGCAGATGGGCCAGGGACGTCGGCTGGGGAGTTTCCCTACCAAAGGGCAGTCGGTCGGGGTTTCCCTGGCGGGGAGGGCTGCGGACTCCGCCCTGGCCCGGTGCCCGTGTGAACGGGTGACTTCTCGGAAATCAGCCGAGATCCTGCCACCGGCGGCGCGGGCTGCAGCCGGCAGAGGGCGGCCGGGCCCCGGGGGCGGGCCGGG
>NW_005842753.1:406246-408355 GCF_000455745.1 Alligator sinensis | reverse complement strand
GGATCGGGGCAGGGGCTGCTGGCGGGGCTGAGGGAGCCAGGAGAGCTGGGCTGCGGGGAGGGGGCAAGAGCTGCATCCCGGCCCCGGAGAGGGGAAACTGAGGCGGGGAGCGGGAAAGGGCATGTCCCTGGGGCAGCCGTGAGTCAGCGGCAGAGACTCCTCCGCGCCCTGCTCCAGGCCTCAGCTGGGGAGGGAACCCGGTGTCCTGGCTCCCGGCCCCCACTGCTTCATTACCCCCTAGATCCCACTCCCCTCCCACCACCCAGGCACCCTGATTCTCAGCCTGCGCCTCAGTTTCCCCACCTCAGTCTGGGCAGGAGGGAAGCTCTGGTGTGCACAGCTCCCGGTGCACAGATCTCGGTCGGGGTGGGTGTGTTTCTGGGTGCCGCTGGCACCCAAAGGGCAGCAGGGCTGGGAGCGGCCCAGGGGGAGGCAGGCACCAGGGGAGCCTCAAAAATAGCCCGGAGAGGTCAGTGGGACCCACCCCCAGGCCAAGGCAGCAGGACCCCAGGGTGACGGGTACAGAAGGTCCTGCGGCAGCTGGGGCTGGGGGACGGTGTGGGGGAGAGGCGGGGGCAGTATATGCCAGGGGGGTCTGGGATGGGTAACATGGGGCTGGGGGCTCAGGGGACTATGGACTGAGCAGCTAGTATGCCCCCCATCCCCCAGCAATGCTGGTGGGCGTGACTGACCTCCCGCATGGAGACCCTCTGTGTTGCAGGACAGGGGAACGTGAAGGTTTAACCCACAGCGCTGGGGATGAGGACATGGGGATTTAACACCCCCCACCCCCATACACACACACTGCTTGGGGGAGGGAAGGGACTCAGTCATTCCTAGGCACCTCCTCATTGGGGTGAACCCCACTTCTTACCCCCCCCAGGGGCAAAATCAAGTGATGTCAGGCCAAATATGGAGGGAGTGGAAGGGGGCATTTAATCCCTTTTGTCCCCCTCTCCTCAAAGGTGGGGGCAGGTGTCTCCCTCCTGCCCCACAAGGTGGGTGCTGTGGGGGGGCAAGTTCATGTGAGAGGCAGTGCCGGGGGGGCAGACGGCTTCTGGGGAAGAGGCATTGGGGCCCCCAAAACAGGCTGGGAGTGGCAGGGCCCCAGGAGAGCTGGGGGGGGGGTTAGTAAATTCCGTGGGAGTTCAGGTGTGGGGGCAGTGTCGGGGGCAGGCAGGGGCAGTGAGTGCCAGGTAGGGTGGGCAGGGAGGGGGCAACATGGACCAGGCAGGCTCAGCCAGGCCCCTGCCTCTCCCTTTCCCTGCAGGGAGTGTAAAGAGCCAGCCCCTCTGGAAAGCCGGGCCAGGAGCAGGGGACGAGGGGTTACAGAGCAGGGCCGGGGAAGGGGCACAGCGGGCTAAGCTCTCACAGGCACCTTGTGGGAAGAGAAAGTCCCTCAGCCTAAGCTAGTCCCAACCCCAACCCTAACCCCAAAGTCCCTCACCCTAAGCCTGCTACCCCAAACCCTCACCCTAAGCTCAGCCCGAGCTGTAAGCCCAGCCCCAGGCCTGTGTGCCAGTGACTGCCCCTCCCACCATGGGTCAGTGCTTCTCACGAGTCCCAGCCATACCCCAGCCCCCGGCCCGAGAAGGCCTCTCTTGGACCCCCAAGGGCCGTGGGGGTCTCCCTCCCCCAGGCAGGTAGGGGGCCTGACCACCTGGCTGCTTCTTCCTCAGCCCCCAGCCTGGCTGCGGGGTGTGGGGCCGGGAGCGGGTCTGGACTCTGGATCCTGCAAGGGGATTTCTCTACCCTGGACCCCCCAGGAAACCCCTCTGGGTGCTTCCTGCCCCCAACAGTGGAGTCCCTGGAGCAGGGGTAGGACCACGGGCCTGTGGGGTGCAGGCACTGCTGGGCCCCGCTCCTTGGAGGGGGCGGACGAGGTGAGGAGGTTGAGGCCCTGCTCTCCAGCCACAGCGGGTGGCCTGTCCCCAGGAGCACGTCCCTACCACAGTGACAAAGGAGAAAGGCCCCTGGCAGGGGTGGCAGGGCTGGGACACGGGGCAGGGCGGTGCGTCTCTCCAAACCAGCGCTGAGATGCGGCAGCCCGGCAGCGGGCGGGAGTCACAGACAGCGCTGCCCAGGGCTGCTAAACAGGCAGCGGCGGTG
>NW_005842753.1:405061-405877 GCF_000455745.1 Alligator sinensis | reverse complement strand
CGCGGGCGCTGGCGGAGGCGAGCCCCGGTGAGTGTCGGTGCCGCGGCCGGGCCGGGCAGGGGGACGGGTCCCGCGTGGTTGGGGCTGCGGGGAGCGCACGGGGCGGGCGGGAGGGGCAGAAGGACACCCCTTCCCCCGGGGCGATGTTGGTGTCCAGGACGGGCTGGGTCTCATTTCCCCCCGACCTTCTGTCCGCGTGGGATCTGCCTGGTGCCAGGGCAGGACTTTGGGGCCGGGAGTCCGGGGTATCTGACCCGAGCTGGGAGGTCATGGACCTGAGACCAGGCAGGGGAGTGCAGACATTTGGGATAAAGGGAGGAGAGATGGTGAGCCAGGCTCGCCCTGCCCCTTCTTCTAACGTGGGCCATGGCCGTCGTGTGAGCACCAGGGTTACGTGTTCCTGGCTGAGTTTAGAAAACAGGCAGCTGGCTGTGATTCCCAGGGGTGCAGCTGTGCCTTGGATGTGACAGATATGGTGTCCTGTGCTCCTTGCGGGCATTAGTGGATGGTAGCTCCGTCTGTGCCCAGCGCTCGTGCAGGGTACACAGTGGTTCTGCCTGGGCCCTGCCAGGATCTGCTGTCACTTGGCCTGGCAGGGTCTGGACCCCTCCGAGAGGTGGGGGCTGCCTGGGGAGATGCAAGCCCAACTCTGCCCAGGCTGCGACTGGGACTGGCACCAGGTGCTTGTGGCAGGAGCTCACTCAGACCTGGTGTGCTCGCAGGCTGGATCAGCAGGGTGGACTGGGGCAGTGCAAGGGGCGGGGCACTTGGGTACAAGACCTTGTCTTCCATAACCAGCTTGGCTGGAAACAGGCA
>NW_005842753.1:404258-404990 GCF_000455745.1 Alligator sinensis | reverse complement strand
CTGTGTCCCCTAACATCTTCCAGGCTCCGAATGCCTCCCTGGGGGTACCTTGTGTCTAGCCAACCCTTTTCCTGGAGCACATGCGCAAGCAAGCCTGGAGGTAACGCTGCTACCACCCAGAGTTTGGACTGATCTTGGATCTGTGCCCTCTGGGAAACACAGGCCTAGCAGTCCCTGAGGGTACTTGACCCACTGCAACAATTTTGGGTGCTTCCCTCAGTCTGAAGCACAGATAGGTCTCCCTTAGTCAGCTGAACCAAGGGGTCCCCAAGGCATAACTTAGACCCCTCTTCCAATAAGTCTCCCACGCTAGGGACAAAGGAGAACTTTATTGATTAGAAGGAGTAGGTTTGGAATAGGGTACAGGGTAGAGCAATATCAGAAAAATACCTTAGAGCAAACAATGGCATGGTAGCCTTTGATCACGCGTCTGAGTTGTGGCAGAAATGCCCCGTCGGTGCCCCTCTCCAGAGATCTGTCTCCACCAGCCTGAGAGGCTGCTGTTGAATCCCTTGCAGCGGGGAACTCGTTCCTTGTCTGCAGACAAAAGCCTGGCGCCTCAGGCGATGCTCTGGTCACCTGGGCAGGGGGGGAAAGACCCGGCCCTGCGCATGGGCCCAGGTAGCCAGGGATGCTTTGCAGATGGGTCGGTTTGTAGCCAGTATTGGCAGCTTCGATTGGACCGGGCTGCTGAGGTCAGAGAGGTTATAAAAAGGCCTGGGGCAGGAAGAA
>NW_005842753.1:398814-404073 GCF_000455745.1 Alligator sinensis | reverse complement strand
TGATATTGCTCTACCTTTTACCCTGTTTCCGCCCTACCCCTGTAATCAATAAAGTTCTCCTTTGTGACCGGTGTGGAGACTTATTGAGGGGTGGGTCTAAATTATGCCGAGGAGGCCCCTTAGGTCTGTGGACTAAGGGAGGCTTCCTAATCAGCTCCTGACTTGGGGAAGTGCCCCAAGTGCTTGTACTGGGTCTAGCACCCATTGGACGATCAGGCCTGTGTTTTCCAAGGTGCGCAGAGCCAGAAGTGAGTCCAGAGCCTTGGATGGTGGCAGCGGGACCCCCAGGCTAGCGGGTGTGCTCCGGGGAAGGGGTCAGCCAGATGGGAGGCACCCTAAGGGAGGCACTCGGAGCCTGGAAGGTGGGCGGCGCAGGGAGGTGGGTGGCTCAACGCAGGAGCGCCCCCTACTGGCCCGCCACACAAGTTACTGCAAGCTATACATCTAGTTAGATCTCAGGTAACTTATAAGTATCATCCAGAGGCAGGTGGGGATTCTCTTTGGAGGCAGGCAGCTCATTGATCATGAGTTGAGAGAGTTTCAGATGGTCCAGCTTCTCTGAGAGTTTTCATCATGGCTGCTGCTCCTCCTCCTGGGCAGTCCTTCACTAATACAGCCCTTATGACCTCATTTACCTGTTCCAATGAAGGCCAGCAACTCTTGGCTGCCAGCCAACCAATTTGAAATGCATCACTGGTTGCTGGGTAGACTGCCAGGGTCTTTAGCCCCTTCCCAGTCATGCTGGCATTGCTTATAACAATAGGAAGTTTAAGCCCCCACCCAGGTGTGTGAGGCCAGTCATGTAGGCAGAGGAAGCAGGCTTCCCCCCTCCCTCAGGAATGTATCCAGCTAAGATTACAAGTCAGTGTTACCTGAAGCTGATGGGGCAGAAGTGCCTGACCTTTGCAGTGACCATGGTAAAGCAGAGTTTGGGGAGAGACAGAGATGGTTTTCTGCCACATAGGCTGCAGAGGAGACAGCCATGCTTGGGGTTGGAGGTATAATGGAGGAGTTATTGGGGCTGGTTTGGGTCCCACATATGTTAGCTCTGTGGAGGAGAGGCAGGACCCCCATCCCCTGTCCTAGCCCCTTGCCTCCCCTGCCCATCCCCTACTGGGTCAGGCTGCACTGCCCAAGCTGTGTTGCAAAGCCCCAGGTGGAGGTGCAGCGTGTCCTGGTAGGAGGAATCTGGTCCTCCTGTAAGTCCTCTCCATGGATGAGAGCTGACCTGGGAGGGAGACCGTAGGCCAGTACCAGCTGCTTCCACGCTGGGCTGGGGGCAGTGTTGTACCAGCTATGGGGTCTGAGTTCTTTACAGTGTGCGCGCTCAACCTCTGCTCCCCAGGCCAAATCATAGAAAATGAGGGTTGGGAGCGACCTCAGGAGGTCACATCTAGTCCAGCATCCTGCTCAGAGCAGAACCATCCTCAACTACATCATCCCAGCCAGGACTTTGTCAAGCTGGGCCTTAAAAATGTCCACGGATGGAGATATCACCACCTCTCTGGGTAACTTGTTCCAGTGCTTCACCACCCTCCTTGTGAAAGTTTTTCCTAATATCTAAGCTAAATCTCCCTTGCTGCAACATGAGCCCATTGCTCCTTGTTCTGTTATCTGCTCCCACTGAGACTAGTCCAGCTCCATCTTCTTTGCAACCCCCCTGCAGGGAGTTGAAGGCTGCTATCAAATCCTTTCTTGGTCTTCTCTTCTCCAGACTAAATAAGTCCAGTTCCCTCAGCCTCTCCTCACAAGTCGTGTTCCCCAGCCCTTTAACCATTTTCCTTGCCCTCTGCTGGACTTACTCCCAACTTGTGCACATCCTTTCTATAGTAGGACCACCAAAACTGGGCACAGGACTCCAGATGCAGCCTTAACAGTGCCAGATAGAAGGGAATAAGCACTTCACTTGATCTGGCAACACTCCTACTAATGCAGCCCAGGATGCCATTAGCCTTCTTGGCAGCAAGGGCACACTGCTGGCACCTATCCATCTTATTGTCCACTGCTTAGCCAGTTGGTCCCAAGCCTGCACTCGTGCATGGAATTCTTCTGTTCTCAGTACAGGACTTCATAGTTTCATAGTTGGTCGGGTCGGAAGGGACCTGAGATCATCTAGTCTGACCCCCTGCCGTGGCAGGAAAGAGTACTGGGGTCAAACGACCCCGGCTAGGTGTTCATCCACCCTCCTCTTAAAGACCCCCAGGGTAGAAGCCAGCACCACTTCTTTTGGAAGTTGGTTCTAGATCCTAGCCACCCTGACAGTGAAATAGCGCTTCCTAATGTCTAGCCTGAAACTACCCTCCACTAGCTTGTGTCTGTTGTTTCTTGTAACTCCCAGGATTGCTCGGGGAAACAGGGACTCCCCCAATGCCTGCTGGTCCCCCTTGACTAGTTTGTAGACTGCCACTAGATTCCCCCCTCAGCCTTCTCTTGTGGAGGCTGAACAGGTTCAGGTCCCTCAGCCTCTCCTCGTAGGGCCTGCCCTGCTGACCCCTGATCACGTGGGTGGCCTCCTCTGGACCCTCTCAATGTTGTTCACATCCCTCCTGAAGTGCGGTGCCCAGAACTGGACACAGTACTCCACCTGCGGCCTGACCAGTGTCACGTAGAGGGGGAGGATCACCTCCTTGGACCTGCTTGAGATGCATCTGTGGATGCATGACAAGGTGTGGTTGGCCTTCCTGACCACGTCCCCGCGCTGTCGGCCCATGTTCATTGTGGCATCAATGATGACTCCAAGATCCTTTTCTGTCTCAACACTGGCGAGAGGGAGTTCCCCAGCCTGTAGGTCTGCTGCTGGTTCTTCTTCGCCAGGTGCAGCACCTTGCACTTGTCAGTGCTGAACCCCATCTTGATCTCTTTGCCCTACCCCTGTAACCTGTCTAGATCCGCTTGCAGCTGTTCCTTCCTACTAGCGTGCCCACATCCCCCCCACATCTTAGCATCATCTGCAAACTTGAACAGGGTGCTTTCTAGCCCCTTACCCAAGTCACTGATGAAGATGTTGAACAGTGCGGACCCAAGGACCGAGCCCTGGGGGGAACCCACTGCTTACCTCCCTCCAGGTCGAATAAGACCCGTCCACCACCACTCTCTGGGTGCGGCCCACCAGCTAATTGGTGACCCATCTGACTGTGTAGGCATCAACACTTCGTACTTGTCCTTGTTAAGCCTCATGATATTTCTTTTGGCTCCATCCTCCAATTTTCCAAGTTACTCTGAATCCTAGCTGTACCGTCCAGGGTATCTACTACACCCTCCCCAGCTTGGTGTCATCTATGCACTTGCCATGGCTCGCTGAGTCATAGCATCCGGCCCACAGGCTTCCTCATGGATCAGGAAATATAATAGCAGGGAAGCGGTGGCCATTAATGCAGCCACCCCCTCCCGCTGCCAAACCCCAAGCACTGCACAGTGGTTTGGAGCCCTGCCAGGGCCAGCCCCCCTCCCACTGCAGTTGGATCAGGGCTGGGCTGTGCCCTTCCCCGTGTGGAGCTGTTTTGGGGCTGCCTCAAACCCACTTTTCCCCTTGTGGGGTTTGGTTGGGGCTGGGCTTCCCCTTCCTAATAATAGCTGGTTGGATTCCCACCATAACTGTCCCAGGTGCTGGATTGGGACCACAGGCCAGCTCCAGCCTGTGGATCAGCTGGTCTCTGTCCATCTAGCCTGCTGGCCAAACACCGCTGCTTTGTACCCTGACACAAGCCTGTGCTGTGCGGTGTAGAGCTGGCAGGAGTGGGTCACCTCTGCTGCAGGGGTAACTCCTGTTGGGGGGGCTGGCCCTGGCAGGGCTGGGGTGCAAGCGAAGAGACGGGCATTGGTGACATCCCGCGTTTGCGGGTACAGTGACTGCCCATGTCTGTGACTCATTGGGTGGTTTGGTTTTTAACAAGGTTACACCTGGCACCAGCTCCTCATGCCCTCAGCTTGCTGGGCACCCCCCACTTGGAGCCCGAGCCTCTTCCGGGCCAAGGGGTGGATTGAGACGGGGTTGAGTTGATCCTGCAGGAAGCAGCAGGAACGGATACGACCAGCTCTGGCCTTTGTGTCTCCGTGTCTTCTTCCAAGTCTCTCTTGTTGGAGGTCTCCCTGGTGTGCCAGAGCTGCAGTGGGGGAGAGCACTGCAAGGAAGGAGGGGGAGTGTGTGCATGCATGCATGTGTAAGGAGGGAGGATGAAAACATGAGTGTTCATAGGGTGAGTCCCACACACCCCACCATACACATGCACCCCCCCCAGTGTGAAACACACAGACCCCACACCCGCACGCCTCACACACCCCAGCCGTCCTCTCCCCACACTCAGCCCCACAGAAACCCTACCTACACCTCGCCTATCCACACCCACAGCCCCCACACACCTACCCCCCCAATATGCAAGAGCCAGACTTCATTTTAAGCTGCTGTGCGATCCCCTCATGCACACTACACACACATGTGCATCAGGGCACGCTTTTAAATCAAATAAATGAGTGTTGCAGACGATCACTTTGTAGAATATAACCTGGTATTTTCCTGGTGTGGAGATGGCAAACCCCTTGGTGAGGGGAGCACTGCTGGGGCAGGGGAGGGACTTCCGGTGGCAAAGGTCAAGGGTTAGGGGGCGGGACTTCCATCACAAGATGGCGACAGGGGCGGGGCACCTGTTGGGGACGGGGTGGGGTTACCTGCATGGCCTTGACAGCTTGCCAGAAGTGGGTAAGCGGCCCTCTGCCCGGAGTAACTGCCTGCCTTGCCCTGGTCTGACCCGTGTCTCCCCCACGTCACAGGCTCGCACCGAATGCGTTATTTCTATACGGGGGTGTCGGAGCCTGGCCCGGGGCTGCCGGAGCTTGTCATAGTCGGGCACGTGGATGACCAGCTCTTCATGAAGTATGACAGCAAGACCAGGAGGGCTCAGACCCGTGTGGACTGGATGAAGGAGGGCCCAGAGTACTGGGATGGCCAGACCCAGATCGCGCAGGGCTGGCAAGAGTGGTTCAATGCGAGTTTGGACATTCTGCGAGAGCGCTACGACCAGACTGGCGGTAAGTGCAGCGCGGGGGGGGCAGGGAGGGCAGCGTGGTGCCAAGGGCAAGCGGGGAGGACGGGCTCCTGTGAAGGACATTTCTGACCCCCTCCCTTGCACAGTGTGTGATGCTGCCCTTTCATCTTGACACGCTTTACCTGCTCTGTCCCGTGTGCGAGTGCCTCAGGCGTACGAGGCTGCTCCCCGTCGTGCCCCTGCCACGGCCCCACGTCGCAGGACGAGGCGCAGGGGG
>NW_005842753.1:391604-398759 GCF_000455745.1 Alligator sinensis | reverse complement strand
TCGCGGGGCCTGTGACAGCAACAGCCCCGGGGGGTCGGGGGTCCTTACCCTGACAGCGGGGAGCACTGCTTCCCTCGCTGATCCTGGAGGACGCCTCCGGGGGCTGGCGCAGGGGCAGGTGGAGTGGGGAGCGCACCTCGAGTGGGGACCGAGGGGCAGATCCTCCCAGCCCCACCTCTTCTCGGCCCTTTCGTGCCAGGCTGGAGAGTGCGGGGCCCAGTAGGAAGGGACTCCAGAAATGTGATTTCCCCAACACTTCTCTCCAGCCCAGATGTGCTCATTTCTCCCCTGCCCCCCAGCCTCAGCAGGGGGAGCTTGGCAGGCCGGTTGGGGGCTGCCCCTGGGGCGAGGGGGCTGCAGGGCCCTAGGGAAGGGGCTGGGAAGTGGGGCTGGGAAAGGCTCCTCTCCACTGGGCAGGGGTGACGGGAGCCTCCAGCGCATGGAGAGTGCCCCGTGTTTCCTCCGCTGCGCAGAGCCCCGGGGGAGCCGTTCCCCGAGGGCCTGGCTGGCTCGGCAGGGAGCAGGCCGCACGTCTCGTCCCCTGCCTGGCACGGGTCTGTCTCCTCCAGTGTGGCTCTTGCAGGGCCAGTGACACTGCGGTCTCCTGCTCCCCTGCCTCAGCTTGCGCCCTGCTCCGGGACCACAGGTTCCCACCCCAAGCTCACGCTTGCACTTGTGCAGCCCTGGTGTGGCTAGAGCCCACCCCGATGGGCGAGTCCCCCACAGCCCTTGGGCAGAGCCATGCCCCAGACTTGTCCCCACAGCAGGGATGGGGGTTGGGGCACCACCGCGAGGGGCAGGCCCTGACCCCAGTGCTGCAGGAGGGTCTCCAGGCCCCTCCGTGACCTCCAGTCCAGATGACTGTTCTGCCCTGGCTGAGCCCTTTTGGGCATGCAGTGCTGGTCAGATCCAGCAACCCACACCCTGGGCTGTCTGCAGCCTGGACCTGGGGCATGTGCATGCCCTGTTTCACCGCCAGCAGCAGCAGCCAGCGTCCCTGCTGGGTGGGCTCATCTCCAGTGTCACTGTTCCCTGTAGGAAGGTGGGAGCCAGAAGTAGGGATCTGCTTCCACCAGCTGTTTGTGCGGGTGGGGCTGTGCAGGGCAGGGAGAGGGGCTGCAGCCAGGTCTGCTGTGCCCTGACTGATGGGGCACAGCGGGGGCTGGGGGGCAGGACCAGCCTGTGTTGCACCATTGCTGGTGTGTGGACTGTGGCTGGGGAATGAGGTAGGTGAGAAGGGGCAGAGGCAGCAGTGGGGAAGCACCACACAGTGGCACCCCCAAGGGCACTGGCTGCTGGGACACCCACATCTCCAGCTCAGTGTGATCGGATCCCTGCCCCTAGACCAGGCCCCAGAGACCTCCAGTCATGGGCTCAAGCAGAGCCGTTCCCTGTCATCAGCGAGAGCGGCAGCCATGCTGCCCTCCAGGCTCCTACCTGCTGCACCTGCCCAGCCAGCCCCCGCTGTCCACCTTCCCCTGCCCATCAGCCAGCCCCTCACAGGGCCTGCCGCTCCCTCCATGGAGCTGTGTGCGGCTGGCTCTGCTCCTGCTGGGAGCCTCTTGGTGCCCCCACTTCACTCCCCTGCCACACTCAGCCTCGCAGAGTTGGAGGGGCTCAGGCCGTGCTTCCTGCCCTGCCTCGTTGGTAGAGCCCTGTGGGGATCTCAGCCTGGTCTGTCTCTTGGCAAGGCCTGTGGGGCAGGGACCGGGCTGGAGCAGTAAGACCATGTCCAGAGCAGCCTCCTTCCTGGGGAGGAGGACACAGAAAAGCCCCTGTGACAAGCAGGAGGGTCCCTGCTTCCAGCCGCCCTGGAGTAGTGACACAGGAGCGCGGCTCGCGCCAGGGCAGGCGGCTTGTCCTACCGTCCCTCTAGGAAGCGCCCCCTGGCAGGGGCCACTCCAAAGAGACTCCAGGGGCAGGTCAGGGCTGGGAGCACTGGCTGCCCCACTTCTTCCACCAGAGTCTTGCTGGAGCAGGAGCTGCCTTGGGCTGTGCATGCCCAGCCCCCACCACAGGGCTTCCCCTTCAGCCACTTCCCAGGGGGTTTCCCATCCCTCGGCTGGGTCTGAGTGCAGGGTTGGGCAGAGCCTGGATGTGGTGGGCACTGCCCTCTCTATAGCCTGGGCCATAGTCCCCTCCCAAGGGACTGGCCAGGGCCTCGGTGCTGGGCTTGGAGATAGCCCGGCCCTGGGGGCTGGACCTCCTCTTCAGTTGGTACCCCGAGCTCCAGTGTGAGCTCCCTCCGCCACACCAGCAACAGGAGCCAGTGCCTAGGGCAGGGAGAGGAAGGACAGCAGGGAGGGGTGCAGGGCCCAGCCCATGGCCTCCAAGCTGCCTCCCTTCCTTCCAGCCCACAGCCTTGCAGGGGAAGCAGATACCCCTGTGAAGGCACTGGCACCCAGGAGAGCTGGGCCAAGCTCTCCATGGAGCTTGTTAGGGCTCATTTCCCAGCCCTGCACATCCTGGAGAAGGAGGCACGAATTGGGAGCTGCAGGAAGCCTTTGTGCCTGCCAGGGCAGAGGGATGTTTCTGGGAGTAGGGGCCCAGGAGCAGGGAGAGCAGACACCTGCTGCCATGCTCTGTGACTGCGAGGGTGGGCTTCAGTTCTGCTAGGATCCAGCTCGGTGAACAGTGCTGCATAGGGTCAGCTCCCCCAGGACCAGCCCGCAGCTCCTTTTCCTCGCTGTGACCTGCAGTGGTGGTGGAGGGGACAGGAGAGCCCAGAGCTGGGCCATGTCACAGGGCCCAGCCTGAAATGTGTTCCCTTCCCTTGCTGGGATTGGGGCATCAGGAGGACACGGCTGCATGACCAGGGGCAGACGCTGTGCCAATGCCACCCTCTGTGAGGTCTGCCACAGACCTCCCGGGATCCTTGGGGCTGTGTAGCAACACTGAGAAGTCCCACCATGTACCCTTGCCCTGTCCAGGCAGCACGGACCTGGATGGATGCTCCGAGGGGCTGTCCCCACTCTCCTGCAGGACATGCTTTAGTTGGGGCCTGGCTCAGAGGTCTTCCTGATGGCACCTGTGCTCCCAGTACCATCCTGGTTCTCTCTGGTATGCAACAGGAGCCAGGGCCTGCAGGGAGCTGCCTGTTAGTGCCTGTGGGCTGTGTCCGGAAGGCAGGGGCAAGGCTAGTGTGACCTTCCCCTCTGCCACTCCCAGCTCACGGCCCCTTTGTCCAGCAGGGGGTTATTTGGGAACCGATGGATGAAGCATGGTTATAGCTGGGAGTTGAAACTGAGTCCTGCTACGCTAGTCTTTCTGAGGAGCTTAAGCTGGAAATACAGTGGCAAGACTGACTGACTGCGGGCACGGTCCCCAGCGGGTTGCCTGGCGGAAGGGGAAGTGCAGGCTTAAAAAAGATGGTAATGTCCAGGGCAAAAAGGGGTGGCCCAGTTCTCCTAGAGCAAGGATGAGCTCATCAGAGGTTCCCTTGGAAAGGGGCAGAAACCAGGGGTGAACTTACCTTGCTGGCTTGGAGATGCGGGCAGGCATTCAAGTGATCAAGCCTGGGGAAGCAGCAAAAAGAAAAATCCTGTAATGTACGCTGGGATGCTGCGGCCTGGGGACTCTGTGACCTGCAAGAGACAGAAAAGGTGGTCCTCCTGGGCAGATGGACTGTGAGTAAGGAGTGAAGCTCCAGAGGGGAGAACACCCCCTTAACGGAGACCACTCTTGTCTTTTACCTGGGAGTTTCAAACCCCGACGCGGGTGAGAGAACAGCCTAAGAACTCAACAGGGCTGCACGGGAACTCAAATCGCCGCTACCGTCAGCTTGAAAAAGCAGGTTTTGAGCCATGTAGGGGCAAGAACCAAGCCTACAGCCCTACGACGGGGGTATCCGCAGAGGTTACAGAGACCGGTGGGATTGATGGCAGACTGGCAGGGTGCTGCCTTTGCTTTTGCATGATATAACATGGTCGGGAAACAGAGGGACCGCTGATGCTGTGAAATGTAAGATGGGACAGTCGATTGAGACTGCCTGAGAGGGGAAGCTGGCTGAGAATACCCCTTCATTCCCTTGAGGCAATATCCATCTGATTTCTTTAGTGGATGAAGATCTGGGTAGTGATGCAAGGATTGAGAACTTATAACCCAACCTGGATATCTGACTGATGTTTTAAGTGGAAGGAGTGAGGGACTGTGATGCTTTGTTAGTGGTGTACAACCAATGTTCCCTTTAAGGAGTAGCGGTCTGTGAGCACACCGCTTCAGTCCAGCCTCCCCCTTTCGGCACTGTCCGCCAGTAAGAGTCCTACAATAAGTGTCCAGGTGGGAGCAGGCAAGGTTTGGCCACCACCCTTCTCCATGCGAACTGCTGCCCAGAGGAGCGTAGTGGAGTGCTGTGGGGCAGCCATGGGCCGGACACAATCAATTGATAGAACTGAAAGGGAGTCACCGGGGCCGGCACGGGACACTTACCGAAGGTAAGCTCCTCACTCCTCATGCGGGGCAGGCAGCGGCTCTTCCCTAAGGTGAGTCATGGCTGGGCTGGGGGCTGGGCCTGGGGGCTGGCCCAGGCTCTTCCGGCTCCGGGGATCTGCTCCACTCCCCAGCCTCCTCGCTCCCCAAGGGAATGTGGGGGTGCGGAGCAGTTCCCCTTGCCAGCCCCCGTCCCTGCCCCCGCCTCAAGGAGAGCCACTGCCTGCCCTGCATGAGGAATGAGGAGCTTGCCTTCGCTAAGTGTCCCACACCGGCCCCAGTGCCTCTGCTGCACTCCGCACCCAGCTCCTCCATGGGCGGATGCGCAGCATTAAAAAGTTGGTGTGCAGCAAGACTTTTAATCGTGCACTACTGCGCATGCATACAGCTTGGAGGGAACCTTGCCCACGACAGTAAGATCCATTGGTGGAGATGGACACGGTGTAGGTGCAGGTTGGACCTATGAATTTACAGCCAGCTACAGGGTCCCAATTGAGGCAGCCTCCCGCATATTTTCCATATTATTACATTTTTTTTGATTGAGGCACAACAGGAGAGAGCCGGGCAGGCTGCCTTGAACCCGGGCGGATTTTGCCCTTGTTACGTTGTCCAGCTCCGGCCAGGCAAAGTGCTGTGGGCCCACTGACCCAGCCAGTGGGACAGGTGCTTGGTCCAACCCACACGGGACTTTGGGGGCCCTGACCAGCAGGGTCAGCAGAAAAGATGTTCCCAGTGACTGCAGAGGAAGAGATCTGGAGCTGGAGGAATGGGTCTGGAGTGACCGCCACATGGCAGCTGCCTTCCCTGATGTGAGGGCAACTCTGCACCAGGGCAGGCTGGGATGGATCAGTGTTCAGGGACCAGCTCTTCTAGCAGCACCTCATCCCCACCTGCAGGCTCTGCAGGCTGCCCAGGATCTGCCCTGTCCCTTCCAGACTGACCCCTTCAACTAGGGGCCCTTGGACAGTGGGCCATGCAGCCAGCCCAACTCCCCCGTTTCCTACCCAGCTGGGTGAAGGATGTGCACCAGGAAGGAGACAAGGCATGGGATCGCTCTTCCTGCTGGAGAAGAAACCTGGGGGCAGCAGGGAGGTCTCAGGAGACAGCTACAGGCACCTGGGATCAGCAGGGGAGATGTCCTGTCCTGCAGCCTTGGAAAGTGCAACTCGCAGGGCGCCTCTGTGGTCCTGCTGCAGGTCTCTTCCCCTCCCCTGTACAAGATGGCCAGGGATATGGCAACTGCCTTGCCCTCATGGACTCTCCAGGGTGTTCCCAGGGCTGCTGGCCATATGGGGAGAAGCGTCCTCCTCTGTCTGACTGTTCCACTTAGAAACCAAATTTCTAACCTAGTGATTTATGAATTGACACAATGTTCGGTTAATGAATAGCAGAAAAGCTTGCTTTAATAACTACCAACAAGTTACAAAACTAAATGACAGAAAAGACTCTTTCCAAATATAAAATAAGCTATTGGTCCTTAGTATTATCTTAGCTGCACAGAGATCTTTACCCAATGCAGGCAGGAAGCAGTTCTTGTACAGCCTCAAAGCGTGGGTCCTTCACTTGTTGGCTGGGTGGCATGATGACTTCTGGTCTGGACTGCACACACCTTGCTGGCAGTTCTGTCTTGCTTTTTGTACTGTTTTAATTGTATAGCTTCAAAGCCCGCATCCTTGGTAGTTGGTTAATTACAGTCTGAACAAGGCAGGCAAGGCCAGAATTAACGTATTACAATTATACCTTGTTTGCATTTGTGAAATGTGCAAGCTTTTGATGCAATAGGTGTGAGTTTCAGGAGAAAACGCACTGATTTAGCACAATAAACATTTAGAGACTGACTGCCTATTCTGAGGAATATACCTTATTAATAAATGCAGATGTGAGGTGGTGAGGATCAAAGGCCACTGGGGACAATAAGTGCGAGATGGGTTAGATGCAGTCCTGTAGACTGATTTAGCATAAACTTTAGACGGATATGGGAAGTTTGCTTTGGTAAATAGGGAGGAAAGGGGGGATGTGTTTAACCAGGATGTATTTGCAGTCATGTTTTCAGTGCACCTTGGCTTTTCATGTCTCTTACAGGCTTTGTGTTCAAGTGGATGTTTTAGTTCTTTTGCTTTCCTTAGTGACGCAGCTCAGTTGAGATGGAGATGGAGTCTGTAGGTTTCTCCTACAGAAAGCTGCTTGAGTTTTCTGGCTTCCTCTGAGTCTTGTTACATTTATGCAGTGAGTGTGTTAGGTCTCTGCCAGTACTTCTAACCATCATTTCTCAGGTGTGGTAGGAGGCTGAGGGCTGTTATTATGGGTCTCATTAGCGTACTAGACAAGTGCCCATCAAGAATGATGGCGGGCAGGGACGGAGCACCGCTACCCACCACCCCGCGCCTCCGCTGCCTCCCGGGAATGGGGGTCGGGGGAAGCTTGCACACCGTGACCACCACTCACTGTCTGGCGCTGCTGCTGCTCCACATCTGGCCATACGCAACTTCCACCCCACCACTCCATGTTTAGCCCCATACCCAGAGGTGGATTAATGTGTACCGGAGCCCTGGGCAAACAAAATTGGAGGTTGCCTTCCCCCCACAGGAGCTGGGCTGCAATGGGGGGGGCCTTCTTCGCCTGGTAATGGTGTGGGAGGCTGGGGGATCTCTGCTGGGGTGGGGGGTGCATGCCACATCTTCTCCCTGCCCCCTCTCCTGCTATGGCACGTGCACACCCCACCCACCC
>NW_005842753.1:378761-391572 GCF_000455745.1 Alligator sinensis | reverse complement strand
GTCACCCCTGATCCACAGCCCCCTGCCCCCCCTCCCCCAGCCTTGCTAGTGCCCCCCACTCCTGACCCACAGCCCTCTGGTGCTCCCCGTGCCCCCTGCACTCCCTACACACAGTCTCCCACCCCAACCCTGGTGACCCACATTGTCAAGCCACAGCTGCCCCTCACTCCCAACCCACTGACCTCAGCCCTGCCAGTACCCCTCACTCACCAGATCTCAGTATCCTGCCTCCCTGGGCCATGATGATGCCCTCATTCTCGACTCGCAGCCCCGCTCCCCTTTCCCTGCTGCTGCCCCTTACTCCTGACCCACAGCCCCCTGCCCCCCCAGCCCTGCCAGGGTGGCCCCAACTTACCTCATCAGATTCATGCAGGCAGTGTAGCAGGCTGAGGGAAGAGGTGGGGAGGCGTGTGGCACCCTCGCCCTGGGATAGGGCTGCAGGGCCCTGCAGGCAGCCTGGCCACAGCTCCTCTCCCCCCCCCAACCCCACGGTGGCTCCTGGCTGCTCTGCCCCTCCGAGTACAGGCAGTGCTGCCTGGCTACAGAGTTCCCCACTGCCCCCCTCCCCTTCCCCTGTTGGAGGGACAGACAACCCTTGCCTCCCCCTGCCCTGTCTTGCAGCTGCAGCCCCCACTCCCTCTGCCCTACCCAAATGTCCAGGATTTTGCTGTGCTCTGGGGGTGGGAGCAGGGGGAGGGGATTGGAGCCAGTAGGGAGCACCACGTGGGTCTGTGCCTCCGCAGCTGCGAGCAGGTCCGTGTGTGCTCCTCACTGGCTGTGATTGCCCTCCCCCTGCTCCCACCCCTCCCCAGCAAAGGAAAATCCCGGACAGCCTATCCAGATGGTGATCAGAGGGCTTAAAAAAGAGCAGGGACACGTCTGGGGAAACCTATGGGAACCCTATCTCTGTGACAGCGCATGCGCACTTGAGCAAAAGTGTTACAGACAGACAGACAGACAGACTAAGCCCTTTATTATATTAGAATGGCCTGGGTCTGGTGTTGGGTACTGCAAGCACTCCACTCTTACTCCTAATGGGTTGCAAACCATTAGTGGAGTTTAGTTTTCTTGTGGCAGTCTTGTTATCTCAACCCAGTCTTGCCCCAGCCACTGTCCTGCATTTTTATGCAAGAGACACTGTCCAAGCTTTCACAGTTTTCATATGCAGTGCTAACTGTTTCCTGAGGATGCCCCATTCAGAGACAGCACCTCTGAACACCTCCAGCACAGACCATATCCTGGGCCAGCCGCAGTTCCCTCTGAAATGGGCATAGGAGCTTCCTGGACCTTACACAGCCAGGAGTGCCCTTGGGCCTGAACTGGACTCCTGTCTTGGCACCTCCAGAGTCAGGATAAGGTTATCTTGGTTAGGACGGCCCAGCTGTTCCCTAACATCTGTCTCCCCCCGTGGGGACGTGCTGCTGTGGCCTGCAAGCACCTGGGATCTCCTGGTCCCCCCCAGCACTGCTGCTGTCCTTTCTGCCTCGCTCTGTGGTGCATGCTGGGAGAGCCCTGCTGCATCCCTGGAGCCGCCACATGTCCAGCAGCCCTCAGGCACCGTTTGTGTCCCACAGCTGAGCTGGAAGACCAGTGCTTGCACCTGGGACCAGGCACAGGGTGGGGTAATGGGCTAACCACAGGGACCAGGGCCATGGCAGAGCAGGGGAGGCAGCACTGTGTGGCATGGACACTGCTCAGGGCAGTTCAGTCCCTCGTGGACTTCAGCTCTGTTTGGGAGAGCAGCTCCCAAGCCCTGACCATGACAGGTGTGGTGTGAGTACCATGTCCCGTGTCAGCTATCTGGGTTGGACGCTGTCACTGTCCCTGCAGACGGAGCCTCTTGTGCTGACCTGGGTGGGGCAAAGCCTCCTGCCCCCCAGCTCTGTGCGCTCAAGGAGGAGGCAACAGCAGTCATCTGGCTCAGGGGAACCCACCAGAGCAGAAGATGACAGGAGCATATGCTGAACAGACCCCAATCTCCTCGGCATGGCTCAGTCTGACTTGATGTCCTCTTTCTCCCTCGACCACGGGCGCTGCTCTCACAACCAGAAACCTCAGCCGTGCTGCCTGGGGCTGGAGCCCTCGCGGGACACTGGCAGGTGTGAGCTCCCTGGCAGGAAGGCCTGGGCCTGCTCTCCCAGCTCCAGGACCCTTGGGCTGGTTGCAGTGTAGTGTGACAATGCAGCTGCTCCCTCGCTCCACGTCCCATCCTGAAGACTCTGGGTTGGCTCAGGCTGGGCTGAGCTGAGCTGGGGCTTGGCACTTGAGGGGACAGTGTCGGCAGCTGCATCCGTCGGTGCATTGGGCTATTGCACACCCCTTCGGGCTGCAGGCTGATGGCTCTGGCAACTCCCTTTGTGTTGCCTTGGGCCGCATTGTGGTTCTGAACCCGGCCTAGTAGCCTTTGGACCCCTTGGGTGGTGACCAAGGTTTCCCCCTGCAGTGGGACCGTCACCAGAGGTGCTGCAGCCGGGGTCAGTCAAGCCTTTTTCTTGCTTATCCCCTCATAGCAAAATGGCTCCTGGGCTTGTGTGGGAACAGTGTCCAGGGCTGTCGGAGTCCCCACTCCCCTCTTCTCCTCCTGGAGGGCAGCACTGGGCTGCGCTGGGTGTTCAGAGCCCACAAGATGTTGATGTCACGTGTTTCATGGATCCGAGGCTCCATCTCCGCTCTGCTGTCTGGCACATGAAGGAAAGAGCGTCAAGCTCTGCTCCGTTGAAAAGGCCAAGCCGGTGCCTCTGCGCAGCCTGCGAGTGGGAGTCTGCAGTAGTCGGCGGCAAAGCCTGGGTGTGGGCGGCACCAAGCCCCCAGGGCTGAAGTCCCAAGCACCATAGTATGACATCTGCTTGTTCGCCCCTCGCACCTTCTCATGGTGCCTCAGGCTGAACCTCTTCACCCTGGCATGAGGAGGGTGCCCCGTGTGGGGTCTCCCTGTAGCAAGGATGCATTTTTGCTTGTGTGATGTTCTGCCTGATCTTGTCTGGGAAGTCTCCCTGCTGCAACAGCCCCCAGGGCTAATGGATCCCTAGGTCTGGGACAGAAGAAACCAGGAAGGTTCTGAAGGGCTGAACCTTTCCTACTCATCGCACGTGTGGTCCGAGCCCCCATGGTGCAGTGCAGTTCCCTGGCTGATTGGACATGCTCCTGTCTACGCCACTCCTGTTGGTTCCTCCATAGTCCGTTTGCCCCTGTGCTGTGGTGCAAGAGGTGCCTCATGTCCCCGTGTGCAGGGGCGGGGGGAGATTCCTGTGTTGGGGACATGGCTGTGGCCTGAGGCTCTGCTCTGTGCTGACTGTGTTCACCCTGGCAGGGGACTGCAGGGTCTCACCCCAAATCTCATGCTCACACTCACACTTGCACAGCCCCTCCCCTCTCGGGTTCCTATTTGAGGCCTGCTGTTTTGGGTAGAGCCTGCTCCCAATGGGCGAGTCCCCCCAGGACCTCTGCATGGCATGGCTGGGGGTTGGGGCACCAGCGTGAGGGGCAGGCCCTGACCCCAGTGCTGCAGGAGGGGCTCCGGGCTCCTCCATAGCCTGTAGTCCGGATGGCAGCTCTGCCCTGGCCAAGCCCTGTTGTGCACACGGTGCTGCTCAGACCCCAGCAGCCTGCCCAGGGCTATCTGCCACCTGGACCTGGGGCAGTGTGTGCCCTGTCTCCACAGTGGCAGCATTTGGCGTCCCTGTTGGGTGGACTTGTCTCCAGTGACACGCTCCCCCATGGGAAGGTGGGAGAAGGAAGCAGGGGGGTGCTTTCACCAGCTGTCTGTGCGCACAGAGCTGTGCAGGGCAGGGAGAGGGGCCTGCAGGCAGGTCTGCCATGCCCTGACTGCTGGGGGGCATGGCCGGCCTGCGCTGCACCACTGCTGGTGTGTGGACTGTGGCTGGGGGTTGGGGTGGGTGAGAAGGGGCAGAGGCAGTGGGGAAGGCCCTGCAGAGCAGCACCCTGAAGGCAGCTGGCTGCTAGAACAAGCTTGTCCCCAGATCTGCAGGATCAGACCTGTCCCTGCCCCCACCCCCTGCACCTTGCCCCAGAGACCTCAGGCCAGCAGGGCTGTTCCCTGTCATCAGCAAGAGCAGCAGTCGGGCTGCCCTCCAGGCTCCTGGGCCCCCGCCTGTGTGTCAGTCTCCCTGTGCCTGTCAACCAGCTCCTCTCCGCGGGGCCTGCGGCTCATGCAAGGCTGGCTCTGCTGCTGGGACCCCTTGGTGCCCCCACCCCATGCCCCTGCCAGTTTCCAGCATGGCAGGGTCGGAGGTGCTCAGGCCTTGCTGCCTGCCATGCCCCATTGGTAGGACCCTGTGGGGATCTTGGCCTGGTCTGTGTCTTGGCAGAGCCCATGGGGCAGGGACCAGGCTGGAGCAGCAGGGCCACATCCAGAGCAGCCTCATGTCTGGGGAGGAGGCAGGAGGGCACGGAAAAGCCCCTGTGAGAATCGGGGGGGCCGGCTGCCCCAGGGCAAGGACACAGGCATGCAGCTGGCTCCGGGGCAGGCGGCTTGTCCTGCTGCTCCCCCCTTAGAGGCACTCATGGCAGGGGCCCCTCCGGAGGGGCTCCAGGGGCAGCTCAGGGCTGGGAGCACTGGCTGCCCTGACTTCCTCCACCAGAGCCTTGCTGGGGCAGGAGCTGCCTTGGGCTGTGTGCGCCCAGCCTCCATCATGGGGCTTCTTCAGCCCTGGGTCCAGATGTTCCCACTCTCCTGGGCTGGCCCTCCCCAGGGGGTTTCCCATCCCCCAGCTGGGTCTGTGTGCAGGGTTGAGCAGAGCCCAGCCCCAGGGCCTGTGTGTGGTGGGCACTGCCCCCTCTGCACCCTGAGCCAGAACCCCCTCCCAAGACTGGCCAGGGGCTGGGTGCTATGTTCGGAGATAGCCAGGCCCTGAGAGACAGCCCCCCTCAATTGGGACCCTGAGCTTTCCTGTGTGAGCTCTCCCTGCCACACCAGCAGAGGCCAGGGCCCAGGGCAGGGTGTGGGTGGGAGGAGAGCTGGGAGGGGCACCAGGCTGCCTGCTATTCTTCCAGCCTAGTCTGGCAGGGGGAGCAGAGGCCTGTGTGAAGGTGCTAGCACCTAGGGGAGTTGGGCAAGGCTCTCTGTAGAGCTTGACGGGCTCATACCCCAGCCCTGCACATCCTGGAGAAGGAAGCATGAATTAGGAGCTGCAAAAGCCTCCAGTGCCTGCCTAGGCATGGGGACAGCAGGGACCGGTGGCTCCTGGGAGCAAGGACCCATGAACAGGGAGAGCAGAGATGCCTGCTGCCACAGTCTGTGACTGTGTATGAGGGCAAGCTCCAGTGCTGCCAGGAGTCAGCTTGGGGAGTAGTGCTGCATGGGGGTTAGCTCCACCCGGACCGGCCCAGAGCTCTTCTCTTCCTCGCTGTGACCTGCTGTGTTGGTGGAGGGGCAGGAGAGCCCAGAGCCAAACAACTGGGCCATTTCATGGGACCCAGCCTGAACCCCGCTCCCTTGTCCTGCTGGAGTCAGGGCAGCAAGAGGACACTGCTGCATGACCAGGGGCAGATCCTGATTCGAGGACCTGACAGTGTGGAGCCACAAGCCTCAGGGGGGGATCCCTGATGCTGTGTCAGTGTCCCTGAGAGGTCCCACCATGTACCCTTGCCTTGCCCAGGCAGCATCGACCTGGATGGTTGCTCTAAGGGACCCTCCATACTCTACTGCAGGACACGCCTTGGTTCGGGCCTGGATCAGAGGTCTTCCTGGGAGCACGTGTGCTCCCAGTGACATCTTGGTGCTCTCTGGTGCGTGGCAGGAGCCAGGGGCTGCAGGGGTGCCGGTGACTGTACTTGGCAGACAGGGACAAGGCTGCTATGACCTTCCCCTTTGCCACCCCCACCTCATCGCCCCTGTGTCCATCAGGGGGGTTGTTTGGGAACCGATGGATGAAGCCTGGCTGTTACAGGGAGTTGAAGCCCAACTGTGCTACATTCATCTTCCCAAGGAGCTTAAGACAGAAGGAAGGCGGCAAGACTTACAGACTGTGGACTGGGCCCCCAGCGGGTTGCCTGGCAGAAGGGGAAGTTCAGACTTTAAAAGGATGGTAATGTCCAGAGCAAAAAGCGGGGCCCCCGTCCTCCTAGAGCAAGGATGAGCTCATTAAAGGTTCCCCCGGAAAGGGGCAGAATCCAGGGGCAAACTTACCCAGTGCCGGCGTGGAGACATGGGCAGGCATTCAAGTAACTGAGCCCAGGGAAGTGGCAGAGAGAAAAATCCTGTTGTGTATGTCAGGTCACTGTGGTTGGAGACATCCAGCCAGCAAAAGACAGAAAAGGAGGTCCTCCAGGGCAGGCGGACTGCAAGTAAGGAGTGAAGCTCAGGGGGGAGGATGCCATCTCAACAGAGGACGTTCTGGGTCCAAAACTCGTGAGGAAAAGCCAAACGCAGGCAAGAGACTGGCTGAACAACTGAGCAGGGCTGCAGGGGAACTCAAATTGTGGCCACTGTCAGCTTGTAAAAGGGGGTTGTGAGCCCTGTAGGGGTAATATCCGAGCTTACAGCCTTATAATGGGGATCTCTATAGAGGCTACAGAGACCAGTGAGGATTGATTGCAGGCTGGCAGGGTGCTGCCTTTGCTTTTACATGATACAACATGGACAGGAAAGATAGGGGCCACTGATCCTGTGAAGTATAAGATGGGACAGTGAATTGAGACTGAGAGAGAGGAAGCCCCTAGGGATAGCAGGACAGGGCTCAGGAGGTAGCTGCAGGCATCTGGTATCGGTAGGGGAGATGTCCTGTTCCTGCAGGGTTGAAAGGTGCAACTCAGCCTTTCCATGGTCCTGCTACAGGTCTCTTCCCCTCCCCTGTACAAGATGGCCAGGGACATAGCAACTTCCCTGCCCTCACTGAGCCCCTCCATTTGTTCCCAGGGCCATGTGGGGAGAAGCATCCCTCTCTGACGATTCCCAGAGGATGCCCCATTCAGAGACAGCAACTCTGAACACCTCCAGCACAGACTGGATCCTGGTGCACCTGCAGTTCCTTTTGAAATGAGGATAGGAGCTGCCTGGACCTTGCACAGCCAGGAGGTCCCCTGTGCCAGGACTGAATTGCTGTCCTGACATCTCCAGAGCCAGGGGTTGGGCTGAAGGGGGCACAGCCCTGGGGAGCACCTCTGGGGCCAGAGTCCAGTTCCTGCTCTCCAGGCAGCTGCAGCATCTGGCTCCACTTCTGCCATCCCTGCTGCCCTGCCCTGTGCTGCTTCCCCAAGGAGAAGCACCACCCTGCTTTCCAGCCTGGACTTGTTCCAGCTGATTTCATGCTACCCCTGCCTCTGCTAGCCTTGCCCTTTCCCTTCCAGGGGCCTGGTCCCATGCTCCTGCCCAGCCCTGGGCTCCTGCATTTTCTGGGTGTGTTGTGGTCCCTTCAGCCTTGTTCTCCATGAATGGAGCCCGTGAGCTGTGAAGTGCTTCTCCTCCCCCTCCCCACCCCACAAGGTCAGCTTTGCCCCTGCCCAGCCTGGCAGCCCTTGGTGGCACCTACTCCCTGGGGCTGTAACCCTGACCCAGGGGCCTGGATCTGTGTTTGTTTCAGGGTTTCATACTTTCCAGCTCATGTACGGCTGTGAGCTTGGTGAAGACAACAGCATTCGAGGCTATGCGCAGTATGCGTATGACGGAGGAGACTTCATCAGCTATGACCTGAGCGGGCAAACCTGGGTGGCAGTCCCAACACAGGCCCAGATCACCCAGCGCAAGTGGAATGAGAATAGGGCCTTACTTCAGCAAGACAGAGCCTACCTGAAGGAGACCTGCATCGAGTGGCTGGGGAAGTACCTACAGTACGGGAAGGCAGCGCTGCAGACCAGTGAGTCCCAGTGTCTCCTCGCTAACGGCAGCACTAACCAGGCACCCTCTCCCCCTAGGGAAGGCCCACCCCCTCCCCCTGGGCTACACCTACCCAATTCCCCTGTGTCCGGGGTGGTGAGTGCTGTCTCAGTGCTGCCACAGGGTGAGACCCCAGCACTGCTGTAAGACACAGCGTGCCCTGTCATCACTCTGGTCAGGCCCCCCCAGCTGGGCAGAGCCCCTGGGGGGTCTGTGCCCCAGCAACGTGTCTCTGACCCAGAGATGACCTGTATCAGACCCCGTTCCTGCAGCCCCAAGCCCAGTGCAGCCGTATCTCCTATCCCCTGTGCTCCTGCCCCAATGCCATCTGCTCCTTCCTGAAATAGCCTATGGAGCCCGTTTTGTATGGCCCAGTGCAGAGGCCATCTGGCCTCCTGGCAGGGATCTTGGGCCCAAGGGTCCAGCAGGGGTGGTTGCTCTAATGGGTGTGTTGTTCCTCCCAGAGCCTCCCATGGCTCAGGTGAGTGACAGGTCATCCCGAGATGGACTTGCCACCCTGTCCTGCCGGGTCCACGGCTTCTACCCCAAGGACGTGGCTGTCGTCTGGCTGAAGAACGGGGAGCCACAGACCCAGGAGACAAGCCGCTCAGGGGTTGTTCCCAGTGGAGATGGGACTTACCAGACCTGGGCCACTATCGAGATCAACCCGAGCAGCAACCACGATTATACCTGCTGTGTGGAGCACGTGAGCCTGGATGCAGACCTGAGAGTGGCCTGGGACAAGAGTGAGTGACCCCCTCCTGGAAGAGACCCTGGGTGCTAGTGGAGGGACGGGCTGACTGACCCTGGTAAGGGGCAGGATGGGGGGTGGGCGTTGGAGGAGACGTGAGACATCAGTGGGAAGGGGACACTTCGGGCCTGTAGTGGTGGGGCTGGTCTGAGGTTTCCCCTTGCTCACAGGCCTCTTCCATCTTTCGGAGCCTGAGTCCAACCTGTTGCTGATCGTGGGCATCGTTATTGCTGTTGTGCTGGTCTTGGTCGTGGCAGGCGCAGCTGTTTTCTTCCGCAGTAAGTGCTGGGGAAAGCCCTAGGGGCCAGGCTGTGCCTGGGCCTTGGGGAATGCGGGGCTAGTGAGGGGGGCTCATCACTGCCATGTCTGGGACCTGGTGGAGGACAGTGGATTTTCCAGCTGCTCTGGGCTCCCAGGTCCATGTGCCCCCGGGGCGGCAGCAGCCAGACCCCAGCACCAGTGCTGTGAGGCTGTCTTGCTGAGGACCCCCAAGGGCTGTTTTAGGGCTCCATGCGAACTTGTGCCCCACAGCCCCATCCCCCTCCCCCGGTGGGGGTGTCCTGGGCCCCATATTCCAGTCTGAGCTCTTGGCTTTGTGCTGGAAAGACAGCTCCTTGCTAGGCTGTGGCCCCAGGTCAGATCTGTCTCTGGTTGCGGAGCACCCGCAGTCGCTGACTTCTGCCTTTTCTCTGCAGGGAGACAGGGAGCAGGATACAAAGCAGCATCCAGTAAGTGCAAAGCCCCATCCTCTCTTTCTCCTTGTCATCAGCTCTGCAGGGCAGCCCCATGGGCACATAGCCTGTCCCAGCCCTGTTCTGACTGTGCAGGAGGTGTGGGGGGCAGAGCCCTCCTGTCTTGGGGGCGGGGGGCACAAGGGCACCTGCCACTGTGGCATCTGGACTTTCCTCCCAGCAGGGGCTGGTACGGTTCCCCTGGCCCCAGGCCCCACTCCCTGTGCTTGGGGAGCTCTAACCCACTCTTCCTTCCCCCTCAGCTCGTGACGGCTCCAACAGCTCCGGTGAGTGTCAGCGTGCGGGACCAACCCGGGGAGGGGCTGCTGGGGCAGAGAATGGAGAACTAGCCTGTGCTTTGCCCCAAGGGAGGTCACTGTGGGGGCAGGACAGCTCTGTTGTGGGCTTTCTGGGGAGTGGGGCAGGGGGACAGAGGGGCGGCGGGGAGGGACTGTCCTGCTGGTGCTATCTCTCCCCCCCACCCCCGTGCCTGGGTGATAGAACTGGCCTGGCTGGGAGCTCTTAGCCTGTGGGTCCCTGGCCGGGCAGGGCCTACCTCACCCCCTGGCCTGTCTGCTGTGGGCTGGGGCAGTGCTGTTTTCTGAGCTGGGGTCAGGTCTCGCCCTCCCTGTGCAGCTGACAGCTGTGGTTGCATGTGGGACTACAGGGCTCCTGGCAGTGCCACCCACCTCTGTGCAAGCCCTGGGAGAGGGGCTAGGGCAAGGGTCACCCCAGGGGTACAGTTACCAGCCCTGTGTCCTGGCCAGTCTCTGCCTGTCGGGACCTAGTCACTGTCGCTGCAGGGCAGAAGTGCAAAGGGCTTCCTGGCTGCACTGGGAGCAGCTTGCACCCACCTCATTCTCCTGTGCCCAGGGTACAGGGTGCACTGCGGGGCTGGGGGATCTTGTAGGGCTGGAAGGCTCCCACCTGGCTAACACCTGTGCTTCCTCCCTGTACAGGAAGCAACCATGGCTCTGACCCCTGTGTCAAAGGTCAGTGTGGGGGGGCTCTGACTTGAGGAATTCCCAAAGGAGATGCTGTCCCTGTCCAACCAGCCCTGGGAGCCCTGGGTCACCCCAAGCCAGGCGGCCATGGGGCTGAGTGCCTGGAAAGCTGCGTGGCTGTGTGTGCCGCTCTACTCCTGGGAGGAGAGGGTCAGAGTGGGAGTGTCTGTCACCATCCCAGGCAGCCTGGGCTCTGCGGGTCTGTGGAAATGGCTGCAGCCCGGGCACTGCCAGGAGCAGAGCTAGCACAGTGCGGGGGACCCATAAGTGAGGGGGGAAGGGTGTTGGGGAGAGGCATCTCCTCCCCTCAGTGCAGGAAGTTACCCCAGGCTGGAGCTGAGCCCCAGGTCAGTGCCTGCCCGGTGCTGCAGTCCCTTGACCTGCTATGTCTTCCTTGTCTCTTTCCTGTAGCTTAGCAGAGCTCAGTGGAGCCTACACTGCCTCCTGAGGGGCCCACAGAGGAGGAGAGAGACAGATCACAGAGCAACGTGCTGCACTGATTCAGTCCTGCCAGATGCCTTTTTATGCCTTGATTTTTTTTTTCTTTTTTTTTGCCCCTTGCGGCAGGAGAGCAAAGAGCTGGTGTGTGAAATTAAAGCTGCTGGGCTGCAGCCAGGCTGGGGAGGGGGTGGGGTTTGGGAATTGCTTGTGACTGATCAGCTTATTGCAGGTTTAAGCCATAGTTTGCTATTTATAAAAATAACAGATAGGAATCATCTCCAAGGGCATCTCCCTGCTAGTAGAGAGATGGGCAGGGCATGCACCGAATCAGGCAGTGTGTGGGTCATGCCCTAGAGCAGCGGTGCTCAATCATTTGGCTAGCTGAAGATGTTTGTCCATCTTCAGCAGCACTCCTTCCTGCCCCCCAGGTGCCAGGGTTGAGTGCTGGGGGCCTGTGCACCTGTGCCCCTGCACACTGTGGTGGGGATACTGCTGCAAACGTCCAGATTGTGGGAAACACCAGTGGCTGGCTGACATGGCACCGTGAGCCGCAAGTTGCTCACCCCTGCACTAGATCAGTGGTTCTCAATCCTTTTTTACTACGACCCATTTGTAAAGATCAATGGCCAGTCCCAACCCCGTGCTCCTCACTCCTGACCTGCTGGCCCCAGGTCCCAGCCCCCAGCATGTGGGGTGGGGGAGCGGATGTGGGACAGGGGGGCCCCAAGCAACCTCTTTCTGGCAGAAGCTCTGCCAACCTGCAAAGGAAAAGCCACAGTTTCCCACATTTTTTCCCTTTTAAGGGAGAATCCATGTTTTAAGTTTGCTAATCCATCCTTAAAATTTGTGACCCTTTCATACATTCTTGCGACCCACTTTTGTATCACAACCCATGGGTTGAGAAACGCTGCCCTAGAGCATCCCTGTCCCGAATTGATTGTTCATTAAACTTTATATCATATTTTTGCGGTGCTGTTCAACATGTGCTGTTGCTTTCTCCTGCTCTGCTTTGCCCTGCACACGGCTCCTGCCCCCTGCATCCTGGGGGTGAATCCATGACAAGGCTGTGTCCGCAGGACACACAAAAGCCTTTTATAAGAGCAACTTGTAATCTAAACTGGTACCCAGGTGCCTGAACACCCCCATGCCAGGAGAGCGGTTTTCCCTGGGTGCAACTAGAAAACTGCCTTGGTGGTCACGGTGTTTCCCCTGCTGCACTAACCCATCCACAAGGATAACTTAGTGTAGCGGAGGTAATGTATAGTTAAACCATCCACTTTCAATTCCAGGGGGAAGGTCTTGGCTTTATGCCCACTTTATGGAAATAAGAGACTCCTCCCTAGCTTGCTTCTGGGGCCTTATGGCTAAAGGCAAGCAAAACTCGGGGGCATCTGAAACCCAAGCCTCCAGGCTTGGGCCTGCAAGTAGGATACCTGCCAAAGGGTTTGGAAACATCTGAAGCCCCTGGTGGGGGTGGAGGATGTTTGCTGGTAGTAGGGCCACTTATGGTTCTTGACTAGCTCATGGATTGAATTGATTTGGCTTGGAACACGGAAAATTTAAATTAAATTAAAAAAAAAAAAAAAGTGCCTGCTGACCGCCCCCAGTGCAGGGGGGAGGAGTGCCGGAGGCTAGATTCTCTGATCTTTTTCACTGGATGTTGCTTCTGCCAATTAAATCCTTTTTCCCCCTTTTCTTTCCTTTTTGGGATGGGGAGAGTTTAAGATTGTAAGGGCTTCTTTAGAGAATAAGAATAAATGTGTACAGATCATTGGGGCTAATCCATGTGTGTGCTGTTGGACTTCTCTTTTTCTAGCCCATTCAGAGGCTTCTCTGGGGTTGGGGAGAGGCACACAGCAGGGCTGGGGGAATAGGAGGTCCTGGGGTGACAGAGCCCCCATGATCTCTGCTGTCTCCAGGCAGGACCCTGTCCCACTGCAGCCCAGCTGTGTCCTGTACCTGGACAGACAACATCACGCAGGGTCCCGGAGGGCCAAGAAGGCACCTGCAGTGGGGTTTGTGGGAGGACAGGACCCCTCCTGCTGCTGCA
>NW_005842753.1:374374-378730 GCF_000455745.1 Alligator sinensis | reverse complement strand
CCCCCCCGTCTGCCGCCCCCGCGTGGGCCCCCTCCCTCCCCTGCCTCTGTGCTGCCCCCAGCCCATTCCACGGTCCCAGTCCCTGAGTTGGGACTGGAGAGCCACCAGACAATGACAGGCTTGTGCACTATTTCAGCTCTTTGTCACAAAACACTTGTCACAGCCCAGCCCAGTCTCCAAAACACAACCCCTGCCCCCCTCCGGACAGGCCCCAACATGCAGGCAATGCTAGACGCACAGCAACATGACCAGCCTGGGACAAGTGTGTCTATGCAGTAACGGGTAGAACACAACCCATCTCATGTGCTGCCCCTTTTCCTGGCTCCCTCCATCCCCTCCCAGCTCCTCTCCCCTCCCCAGGGACATGCCCACTCCCTGCTAGGCTACAGACCCCGCTGAGATGCAGGGGGGGCTCCTTCCCCAGGTGGTGGGTTACTCAGCAAGCTGCCTCTAAACCCGGTGGTAGTGGGGCCCACAATGTGCTACAAGCTCAGTGTGTGTCCCTTGCTCAGCCACGGTGCCACCCTCCAACACCACAATGTGGCTGGCCCCCTCCACCATTGCCATACAGTGGGCTATCACCAGCACCATGCTCAGTATCGCTGTGCAGACCTGGGGGAGAAGAGAGGACGCAGCCTGGAGTGCCTCCAGCCCCACAGGCCTGAGTGCTGATTCTGCCAGTTGTGGCTTCACTCTCCACGTCAGGGCACTAGTGGCTTTGTCCAGGATCAGCACCCTCAAATCGGGGCCCAGGCAATGGCGATGTGCTGCTTCTGCCCCACCGACAGCTGCCCACCCTTCTCCCCCAGCTCTGCAGGCAGGAGAGGGGGCAGTGGTCAGGACACCTGGGTTTTCTCCCAGCCTGGGGAGCAGAGCTGAGGGGACTTGGAGGGTTAGAGCAGTGAAGGAGGCTGGGAGACAGGATACCTGGCTTCTCCCCCTAGCTCTGGGAAGGCGTAGAGTCTGCAGAAGGGAGCCAGGACACCTGGGTTCTGTCTGCAGCCCAGGAAGAGGAGTGGGGCTACTCCAGCTTGCAACCAAGCACTGGGATCCACCAGTCTCCAAGCCCTGGTCCAGTGCAGTGATGAACTCAGCAGTGTGGGATGCTCAGGCCACAGCCATCACCTGCTCCTCACTACAGCCATCCAGCTCATAGGTGATGTTGTCCCGCACAGAGCCAGAGAAGAGCACAGGCTCCTGTCCCACCAGCCCATGAGACAACATGAGCTGAGATCCCCCTCAGCTTGGTACACCCCACGCCAGGTTCAGCCCACAGCACTCACCTGTCGGTGCAGGTAGCGATGCTCATAGGCACACGGGCTCCTTGTCCAGTGTCACAACCCAAAGTTGTGGTTTTTTGTTTGTGTGCTTCGGCACCGCTGAATTATGTTCCCGCCAAATTTCAGCTCCCTTGCACGGTGGAGTGTTCTGCTGCAATAGAGAACCCGCGTGCAGGACAGTATTTCCTGCCAGTTTTGTAGCTTTCTTTGCATGGTGCATTTCTTTTGCATCATAGTGACGCACGATGTAAAGGAGTTCCCGCCATTTGTATTGATATCCACGCCACATTATTGACCAATCTTAATTTAGGCACACGTGGCGGCTAGCTATTGGCTTGCTAGCCGTACAAAAGGCTTG
The DNA here is from genome assembly GCF_000455745.1 of Alligator sinensis. Lineage (NCBI taxonomy): Eukaryota > Metazoa > Chordata > Crocodylia > Alligatoridae > Alligator > Alligator sinensis. The sequence goes on along the minus strand of NW_005842753.1, from coordinate 377,092 downwards.
GGTGGTTTCTGCCCAAGTCGGAGAGAAAGATAGAGAGACAGAGAGAACCTGGATCTCTAAGCGCTGCGGATCTCTTTGAACCCAGCACGTCTTTCTTAAGAAGGCAATAGAGGCTCCAATTACCGAACCCGTGGAGCCTACACCACTCCGCGGCCCAATTACCGACGGCCTCTAGCCTCTCCCCGTCGCCGGGCGCGATCCTAGACGTATCCCTATCCTAGATACCCAATTTTCGAACCCACGGAGTCTTAACAGCTCCGGGGGACCTGGGAACCAAGTTTATTAGAGTCCTCCAACGAGAACTCAAGCAGATCCGTGCCTGGAGAGCTGTCCAGCCTACACCGCGACCACCTTGGGTGTAAGTAAATAATCTTTTCAATCAACCATTATGCCTCTGTGACTGATTCTAGCTCGAGTGTACTACGCCGCACCGCCGTTTTCTCCGGCCCCGCGTGCCCGGGCTGCTGGCCACAGTCCGCGTGCACAAAGATGGGCCCGGCTCGCACATGGCAAGGACGGAATCACGAGCCGGTCTGCACATCCAGCAGGACCTCCCTGGCCTGGGGCTCAAAGAACTGCTCCAGCAGCACCACGCACGTGCTCTTCCTGCTGCCGTTCAGCCCCACCAGTCAGCACTGTCGTCTCTGGCAACTCGAACAACACCCCCTGCAATGGCCGCCTCTGGGTCATGGAGCCATCGTAGGGCTGCTCAGCTTGGCTGTGGAGCCACAGGCAGTGGGTTACAGGCACCTCTGTCCATGGGTAACCAACACCCCCTCCTCCTCAAGCAACACACACACACAGCAGGAGCTCACTCATGTAGACACACATGTGCACACACACAACCCATGTTTCTGGGGGATACACACAGCAGGAGCTCACTTGTGTAAACGCATGCACACACATGTGCATGTACACAGGGACAGAGCAGGAGCTTTCTCATGTAGACAGACATAGACACACACACCTTTCCTTCCACCCTCCCCCACCCACTCCTGGACCCCCCAGTTCCTCCCCACCCCTCACTGCAGCATAACCCAGCCCCCAGGTGCCGTCCCCTCTGGCTCCCTCTTTCCACCCCTCCCCAACCCCATGTCCCAGACACCAGGGCCACAGGCACCTCACCAGTCAGAAGAGCAGGTAGGGGGCTTCCAGCACACACACATACCTGTGTTGGTGCTTTACATGTAGAAGGGAGGGAGAGTTTGTTGTAGGGTCAGAGGGGTCCCAAGATGGGGCAGGAGGGCTGTGAAGGGCTACTGGTCCCTAGAGGAGTGGGGGGGTGTGCTGGGGCAGAGAGCAGGGCAGGGAGGGGCTTGAAGGGGCAGGAAGGGACCAGGTGATGGGAGGGGGTGTTGGAGGGTGTGGAGAAAGGGGCAAGAGGAGAAAGTCAGGAAGGAAGGTAGGAAGAGGCCAAAAGGAGAGTTAAGAATCCCAGGAGTGAAGTACCGGATCCTCTGGATGTGTGAGAGCTATGGTGGGGCAGAGACCATGGAGACTCAGACGTCCATGCAGTAGGAGCTTTGAGGTGCAGGGATTAGGCCCGATCACCTCCCCAGGTGCAGGGCAGGGGTTGGGTAAACAGGGCACAGCCCTGGAGAACACCTCCGGGGCTGCAGAGTCCAGTCCGTGCCCTCCGAGCAGCTGTAGCCTCCAGTGCTTGGGCTCCACTTCTGCTGCTGACCCCACTGCTCTGCAGAGAGGCTGTCCAGCCCCACACTGCTCCTGCACGGGCAAGCACTGCTCCGCTTTCCAGCCTGGACTCCATTCTGGCTGGTTTCACTTGTGACTTGCCCCTTCCTCTGCCAATCTTGCCTTTTCCCATCCAGCAACCCGCTCCCACCCTTCCTCCCCAGCCCTGGGCTCCTGTCTTCCCAGGGTGCGCGTGGGCTGCAGTTGTGTCCTTTCATCCTCATTCTCCATGAATGGAGCCCCCATGGTGTCCCAGCATTACCCCCCCACCACCACCATGAAGTGGGCTGTGCCTCATAGATTCATAGACTCATGGATTGTAGAGTCGGAAGGGACCACAATGGATCATCGTGTCCGACCCCCTGCCCCGGCAGGAAAGAGGACCGAGGTCAGATGACCCCAGCCAGGTGACTATCTAGCCTCCTCTTGAAGACCTCCTAGCTAGGTGATAGTACCACCTCTCTTGGAAGTCCATTCCAGATCCTGGCCGCCCTTACTGTGAAACATTTCTTCCTGATATCTAACCTAAATCCACTCTCAACTAGTTTACACCCCTCATTCCTAGTCACTCCCTGGGGCGCCCTAGTAAACAGCGCTTCATCTAGCCCCCGTTGACCTCCCCTAATAAATTTATAGACGGCCACAAGATCTCCCCTCAGCCGTCTCTTGTGAAGGCTGAAGAGATTCAGCTCTCTCAACCTCCCCCCGTAGGGTCTTTCCCAAAGGCCACTAATCATGCGAGTGGCCCTCCTCTGAACCCTCTCCAGATTTCCCCACATCCCTCTTGAAGTGCGACGCCCAGTGTGGCGGGCCAGTAGGGGGCGCTCCTGCGTTGAGCCTCCCACCTCCCTGCGCCCGACCACCTTCCCGGCTCCGAGTGCCTCCCTTGGGGTGCCTCCCGTCCGGCCGACCCCTTCCCTGGAGCACACCCGCTAGCCTGGGGGTCCCGCTGCCACCATCCAAGGCTCTGGACTCACTTCTGGCTCTGTGCACCTTGGAAAACACAGGCCTGATCGTCCAATGGGT
>NW_005842753.1:361427-367825 GCF_000455745.1 Alligator sinensis | reverse complement strand
GGTCCAATCGAACCTGTCAATACTGGCTACAAACCGTCCAATCTGCATGGCATCCCTGGCTACCTGGGCCCGCACGCAGGGCCGGGTCTTTCCCCCCCTGCCCAGGTGACCAGAGCATCGCCTCCCAGGCGCCAGGCTTTTGTCTGCAGACAAGGAGCGAGATCCCCACTGTGAGAGATTCAACAGCAGCCTCTAAGGCTGGCTGAGACAGATCTCTGGAGAGGGGCACTGACGGGGGCATTTCTGCCACACCCAGAACTGGACACAGTACTCCAACTGCGGCCTGACAGTGCCGCATAGAGGGGAGCATCACCTCCTTTGATCTATTAGTCATGCACCTGCTAATGCACAACAAGGTTCTATTGGCTTTGTTGATGGCGTCGTTACACTGCCGGCTCATGTTCATCTTGGAGTCAATTATGCCCACCCATAGCTTCCCAATGAGGATAGGGTACGAAACTGTGTTGAAGTCCTTCCTAAAGTCCAGGAAGATGACATCAGCCTCAGCTCCTGTGTCCAGGCAGTGTGTGACCTGGTCATAGAAGGCTACAAGGTTTGTCAGGCAGGATCTACCTGTGACAAACCCGTCCTGGTTTCCCCTCAGCATGGTTTCCCCTGCTGGGCCTGCACACATGTGTTCGTTGATTATTTTCTCTAGCATTTTCCCAGGAATAGAGGTAAGACTGACTGGTCTAAAGTTACCCGGTTCATCCCTGCTCCCTTTCTTGAAAATGGGCACCGCATTGGCCCTTCCCCAGTCCTCAGAGACCTGGCCGGAGCGCCACAAGTGCTCAAACAGCTGTACCAGTGGCTCAGCTATGACACTGGCCAATTCTTTCAGCAGCCGTGGATGGAGGTCATCTGGGCCTGCGGACTTGTACCCATCCAGCTCCTCCAGGAGCTCCTTAACTATTTCAGAACTAACCGTAGGCAGACTCTGCCTAGCCTGGCAGCCCTTGGTGACACCTGTTCCCTGGAGCTGTGATCTGGACTCAGGGCCTGGATCTGTGTGTTTCAGGGTCTCACACTCTCCAGTTCATGTACAGCTCTGAGCTTGGCGAAGACAGCAGTACTGGAGGTTACAGGTAGTTTGGCTACAACGGGGGAGACTGCATCAGCTATGACCTGAGCACATGTACCTGGGTAGTGGCAGCCCCGCAGGCTCAGATCACCCAGCACAGGTGGAATGAGGACAAAGTTATCCTTCGGCAAAGGAGAATCTACCTGGAGGAGACCTGCATCGAGTGGCTGCGGAAGTACCTGCAGCACGGGAAGGCAGCGCTGCAGAGCAGTGAGTCCTGGTGTCACCCCTGCCAGGGCAGCACTGACAAGGATACCCACTTCCCTTGGCAGTGCCCACCCCAGCCCCCTGTGCCTGGGATGGTGAGTGCTGTGTCTCAGTCCTATCACTGGGTGAGACCCCAGCACTGCTGTGGGACACGGTGTGCCCTGTCCCTGTCCTGGTCAGGCTCCCCAGCTGGGTGCAGGCCACAGGGTGTGTGTGCCACAGCCACGTGTCTGAGAACCAGAGATCTGCTGTATTGGACCCTGTTCCTGCAGCCCCAAGCCCAGTGCTGCTGTGTCTCCTGTCCCCTGTGCTCCTGCCCCAACACTGTCTACTCCTGTCTGAAATAGCCAATGGAGGCAGCTTTGTATGGCCCAGAGCAGGTGCCCAGCCCGGCCTCCTGGCAGGGATCTGGGGCCCAAGGGTCTAGTAGGGGCAGTCACTCTAATGGGTATCTCCTCACTTCCAGAGCACCCCATGGCTCAGGTGAGTGACAGACCATCGTCCCGGCACAGACTCACCACTCTGTCCTGCCAGGTCCGTGGCTTCTACTCCAAGGATGTCTCTGTCGTTCGGCTGAAGAACAGGGTGGCACAGCCCTAGGAGACGAGCCACTCAGGGGTCGTTCCCCACAGAAATGGGATCTACCAGACCTGGGCCACCATCGAGATCAACCCCAGTCATAACCACAACTACACCTGCTGTGTGGAGCACGTGAGTCTGGGTGCAGCCCTGAGAGTGGCCTGGGACAAGAGTGAGTGCCCCCGACATGGGGAGGGAGGACACCCCAAGCGCCAACAGAGAGAGCCACTGACTGACCCCGCTAAGGGAGGAAGGGCTGCGGGGGTCAGAGGAGACATGGGGCATATGGCCTCTGCAGCAGTGGGGGCAGGTCTGGGGGTCACCTTGCCCACAAGCCCTTTCCCTCTTTCAGAGTCTAACCTGATTGCAGGCGTCGTTATCGCTGTCTTCCTGATGGGCATCACCATGATGGGTGCAGGTGTTTACTTCATCAGTAAGTGCCGGGCGAAGTCCTTAGGGCCAGACCTTGGGGCGGAGGGAAGCGGGGAGGGCTCATCACTGCTCTGCCTGGGACCTGGCGGGGGATGGTGGATTCTCCGGCTGCTCTGGGCTCCCAGGTCCACATGCCCCAGGCAAAGCAGCAGCCAGGCCCAGTGCTGTGAGGTTGGTTTGCTGAGGGCCTCTGAGGGCTGCTCTTGGGCTTCATGTGAACTGTGCCCCATCCCTCTCCCCGGTGTGAGTGTCCTGGCCCTGAGTCCCAGTCTGAGCCCACAGCTCTGGTCTGCGCAGGCTGCTCCTTTCTGGGCTGTGGCCCCAGGTCAGAGCTGTCCCCAGCTGTGGAAGCAGCCACACTCATTGACCTCTGCTTTCTCTCTGCAGGGAGACGGGGAGCTGGATACAGAGCAGCACCCGGCGAGTGCAAAGCCCCTTCTCCTTCTTTCCTTGTCACAGGTGCTGTGCAGCTCTGTGTAGAGCGGCCCCATGGGCAGCTAGCCTGGTTCGCTAGGGTTGCCAGCTCTGTTTGAATCTATTCTGGGAGGTTTAATCACACGATGTAAGGACATGAATGATGATCTACTGTACTGTACTCAGGAAGGCAAATGTACATTACTATTACATTTAAAAAAACCTACTAGACTATTGTAGAGATTGAGCTATTTCATATTTATTTTAATGAGTGCCCTATCATTTATCTCCTGGGTGACTTTCAGCCGTCTCCTGGAGATTTATATTTAATTCCTGGAGACTCCAGAGCAATCTTGGAGGGTTGGCGACCCTAGGTCCAGCCCTGTGCCACCTCCCTGCGGCTGCTGGGTGATGGTGCCAGGATGGCAAGGCAGAGCCCTGGGCCTTGTTCTTCTCTGGGAGTCACAAGGGCATCTATCACCATGGTATCTGGGTATACCTCCTGGCGGGGCTCACATGGGGTATGCGGAGAGTGGGACCAGGGGACTGGTCCCCAGGGAGCTCTAACCCCTCTTCCTTCCCCCTTAGCCAGTGAAGGCTTGGATGGCTCTGGTGCAGGGGTGGGCAAAATGTGGCCCAGCGGCTGGATGTGGCCTGCCAGGACATTGTATCCGGCCCACGGGGCCCCTAAAAAAATTTAGAAAATTAATATTAATCTGCCCTGGGTTGCCTGTCATGCGGCCCTTGATGGTTTTCCGAAACTCAGTAAGCGACCCTTTGCCCAAAATAATTGCCCGCTCCTGCTCCGGTGAGTGTCAATGTGAGAGACCTGATCCGGGGGAGGGGCTGCTGGGGCCTGGCAGGTGTGGGGAGGATGAAGAGCCAGCCTGTGGGTCTGCCCCAGGGAGATCACCCTAGGGGCAAGATGGTCCTGCCCTGGGTCTGTCTGGGGGGAGCCAGAGGGGCCAGGTTGGAGAGGGATCATCATCCTCTTCCCTTATAGATTCATAGATTCATAGATGTTAGGGTCGGAAGGGACCTCAATAGATCATCGAGTCCGACCCCCTGCATAGGCAGGAAAGAGGGCTGGGGCTAGATGACCCCAGCTAGATACTCATCTAACCTCCTCTTGAAGACCCCCAGGGGAGGGGAGAGCACCACCTCCCTTGGGAGCCCGTTCCAGACCTTGGCCACTCGAACTGTGAAGAAGTTCTTCCTTCAGTCCAGTCTAAATCTGCTCTCTGCTAGCTTGTGGCCATTCTTTCTTGTAACCCCCGGGGACGCCTTGGTGAATAAACCCTCACCAATTCCCTTCTGTGCCCCCGTGATGAACTTATAGGCAGCCACCAGGTCGCCTCTCAACCTTCTCTTGTGGAGGCTGAAGAGGTCCAGGTGCCCCAGTCTCTCCTCAAGAACAGTCTCTTCTCCATGCCCAGGTGCCAGTGCTGGCCTGGCAGGAGCACCCTGCCTTCTGGGGGTGGGTGGTTTTCCTGCACCTTGTCCTTGGGGGCTGTTTTTAGCATGTGGATCCCTGGCCTGGTGGGGCCTACCTCGCCCCCTCCCATCTTCTGTGGGCTGGGGCAGTGCTGTTTCCTGGGCTGGGATCAGGTCTCGCCCTCCCTCCCATGCAGCTGGCAGCTCCAGCTATGCGGAGCCATGCACCTACTGGCAATCCCACCCTCCTCTGTGCGAGCCCTGGGGGAGGGGGAGAGGTTCAGCTCAGGGGTGCAACTGCCAGCCCCGTGAACCGGCCAACCCCTGCCAGCTGGCACTTGGTCACCATCACTGCAGGGCAGGGTGAGTGCAAAGGGCCTCCTGGCTGCGCTGGCAGCAGTTTGCACCACCTGCCTGTCATATTATGTGTAGGGTACAGAGTGGAGGAAAGGGCTGGGGGATCTCATGGGGCTGGAGACACCTGGCTAATGTCTATCCTTCCTTCCCACGTGGGGAGCAACCACGACTCTGACACCTGTGTCTAAGGTAAGTGCAGGGACTCTGGCCTCAGGGATCCCCCATAGAAGATGCTGCCCCTCTCTCAGCCAGCCCTGGGAACCCCAGCTCCCTCCAGGCTGGGCAGCTGCTGAGGCTGAGTGTTGGGAGAGCTGCATGGCTGGGTCTGACCCAGCCCCTCTGCTCCTGGGGGGAGAGGGGCAGGGTAGGGGTATTTATTACCATCCCAGGCAGCCTGGGCTTTGGGGCCTGCGGATCTGGGGAAGGGGCTGCAGCACAGGCAATGCCGGGAGTAGAGCTAGTGCAGTGCAGGAGACCTGTCGGGGGGCGCATACTGGGGAGGGGCATTTCCTCCCCTCAGTGGAGCCGAGTGTCTGGTCAGTGCCTGCTGGGTGCTGCAATCCCTCCGGCTGCTACATCTCCCCTGTTTTCTTTCTGCAGCTTAATGGAGCCTGGTGGAGCCTGTGCTGCCTCCTGGGGGGGCCGTGAAAGAGGAGAGGGAAATGCACAGAGCAACATGCTGCACTGATTCAACTTTTCCAAACAGCTTGATTTTATTCCCTGGATTTTGCCAAGGCAAAGCCTCTTGTTCTGGGGCAACAAATAGCTGACATGTAAAATTAAAACTGCTTGGCTGTGGCCTGGCTGGAGGAGGGGGTTGGATTTGGGGATTGCTGCTTGCAAGTGTGTGGATCTCAGTTTGCTTTTTATAAAAGCACTTCACAGAGCACTTCAGATTTAAACAACTCACTAGCAATTACCTGGGCAGCAGTTAGCATGCTGCCTCACTGCTCTAAACAGAGCCACAAAGGCCAGCACCACAAGCAAGGAGAGATGTCTAGCCTAGCAGTGACTTTTCACTGAAGCAGTTGTGTTTCTGCAGAGATGAGTAATGACTTGTAAGAGCAGCACAGAGTTGTAAAAGTGGCAGGATAGCAGATGGCACTGCATGGCACAGCTCCTTGAACTGGTTAGCTCTGCGGTTTCAAGAGAAGGAAGGTGAAGAACAGCTCAGGTCAGTCTGAATCTACACCTCAGTGCCTGTGGCAGAGACCTCGTGGGTCTTTCATCAGCTTCCAGCAGTGGGGCAACCCAATAAGCAGCACAGTGAGTGCTGTACTGTCGTGCCATGCCACAGATGAGCAGTCTTCCCAGTACTCCAGAAGAGCAAAGCTGTCCCTCTACTGGACCATTTTAGCCAGTCACTGGAAGAGCAGATATCCAAGTGAGGCAAGGACTATGTGATGCAATCTGTTGGTGCTCAATGGTAAAGCTAAAGCAGAGGAGTAGCAAAGTGAAGCCAGCACCAGTACCAACATGCTGTGCCCTCCAGCCCCCAAAACCCCAGAGTTTCCCTGCAAGTTGCTGTACATTTTTGTAGCGCACAGTACAAAACTTAACTGTGAGCTACTGTTCCTTCATGCACCGTTACATAAGAGCCACCTTAACGCAGGACATTGGCAGACCACAGTCTGCCCAACATCTGTCCAACAGACCATGGGCAGACTATAGTCTGTCTAACAGATACTTGATGGAGGGGTTGCCCACTTGGTACACCCATAAGCTGAGGTCACCGTATGCACCAGGAGTCTCCGTTTCCTGCACACATGCTTTGTGTGGTCTCTCCTATCCACTCTACTGCAGATACCATCTACAGCAACCTCATGCCAGAGGCCCTGTTCCTCTCATACCCATATCACTATGAAATCCTCATTTCCCACATCTTAAGTTGCAG
>NW_005842753.1:358629-361396 GCF_000455745.1 Alligator sinensis | reverse complement strand
TATGCCAGGCACTCTTTGCATGCCCTACAGCACTTCCACTTCTCGCCCAACAGGGGTGTGTACCCCCATATCCCAATACAGCGGTCCCCCATCCTGCCCCATGGGAAAGGCTGCACACACCTCCACCCCATATCATTATTTCTCTTTTGTACAGGAGATGAGTCATTCACAGTGTCAACAGATTAAACACTATTGGGAAGATGGTCTGAGCAGAGACGAGTGTTGCTCTGCTGCCCAGTAATCTGCAGTGACAAACCAGTTATCTGACTTACGGCCAGTTGCAGAAGTTCTTGGAACTGAAGCTCTTGTAAGCAATTCTCTGATGTTTTGCACTAGACATCGCCTCTGACAATCGACTCTGCTTTTTCCCCTCTTCTTTCCTTTTTGGGGTGGGGCGGGGCAGGGTGAGGGAAGCTTATGATTGTAAGAGCTTCTTTAAAGAATGTGAACAGACAGTTGGGGTTAATACCTGTGCTTGTCATAGAATTTCTCTCCCTACATGGGTGGAGCCTGTGGCAGAAATGCCCCGTCGGTGCCCCTCTCCAGAGATCTGTCTCTGCCAGCCTGAGAGGCTGGTGTTGAATCCCTCAGGGCAGGGATCTCCCTCCCTGTCTACATGACAAAAGCCTGGTGCCTGGGAGGCGGATGCTCTGGTCACCTGGGGCGGGGGGTGGGAAAAGCCCCGCTCATGGGCCCAGGTAGCCAGGGATGCTTTTTAGATTGGTTGGCTAGTGGTTGATTACCATCAAGGCAGATACCTCTGGTATCTCCGAGGTCATGTCTTCTTGCCAGACACGCCTGTGAGCTTGCATTTATGTTCGCCTAAGGAGAGCATGCAGCTCTTCTTCCAGGGCATGGAACTTGACTCTTAAGAGCAGCTGCTGGGTCCTACATGCTAGAATACATTGTAATATTGCTAGGAGAATGCCAATAACTGAAGTCACCACAGTGGGGTGCAAACATTTATTGAGGATGTTAGTAGCAGTAGGAGACCATCCAAGGAGGCTTTCCCACCGCTAATGTTGCATAACTTCCTTGCCTTGTCTAATAAGCTGATAACCATCTTGCTCATATGCTGTACTGTGCTGTACTTTGACAACGGTGTTCTTTGCTGAATTTTGCACTTCTTGAACTTTTCAATATAAATCTGGATGGTGGATTAATTTTTGTAACTCTTCTGGAGACATTCCTAATTGGACATCACTTAAATCTGTTTTATCAAAAATACAAAAACCCCAAGTGAAAGACTGTTGACTAAATGTTTGTCTACTGAAATTAAGGTCACACCCTGAAATTTCAACAACATTACAAAAAGTAGTTAGAACTTTCTTCTAAAGATAGATTTTGCGAGTTAACTAACACTACATGACACATGGTTCTAAAATATACACATCCCTCCCCTATATCAACAATATTACTTTGGTTAGAATAATCTCGGCACATCGAATACTGACCTTCTGCTTGACAATTACTTATGCAAACATCTTTATAATATAAAACATAGCTTGGACATACGTAAGCTTGTTCATTAACTCTTTCACACAGCTGCAAGTTGATCTCTTTTCAGCGGCCTTGTACTTTAGCTGTCCATTGGGAGAATATTATAGGCATGAGAACTGTTTTATTAATGATGACACCTAGAGGTATTATTGGGCTAGCTATTAGGATTTGCTGTGGCTGACAGTCAAGAATGATGAGGCTCAATGTTTGTGTGGTGATACTGAGTGCTGATGTAACCAATTTGGCTCAGAGGTTGGTTACATGTTTTTTTTCCGATGACTTCAGGTATATCTCTCTTTAAGGCTTGGTCGACTATGTTCTTGGCAATGACATATTGACACAATTGTGCTTGTATGCATGTAAGGGCTGTTAAGGTATTTGCTCCTAACCACAAGGTAGCCTTTGCCAGGGTGGCACTATCAGCGGTAAGAGTATTATTAGGCTTTGGCTTACATCTGCGTCTGTAGTTGTAAATGACTGACTGACTGTAAACCTTTTTGCAAGGGGCTGCCAATTTTCTGCAGAAGTGATCCTAGGGTACTTATTTTGTTTGCCATTACTTCTGAATCAATGGAATTAGTCACTCCCATTCCAGTTCCTGCAGCTGCAAGAACTGGGTTAACTAATCCTTCCTTTCTTTTTTCTGTGGTGACAAGGATTTTATGTTTTAACCATTTTTTCCAGCCCTTTTGTAAGGGTTGTGTAAGATTTATACACTGCCGGTTTTCTTGTTTGATTAATACAGACAACAAATCGATTGAGATGCACAAACAGTTGGTTGAATTCCCACATTCAATTGTACATCTGTTTTTACTACAACTGGACCCACTGTCATTTTGCATACTTCTCCACGCACCTTAACTAGTATTGTTTTTGTTGTACTATTGGGACCCCAATATTTTAAAACACCGCTATCTGGGCCATTTACAAAGAATGTCTGTACAAGGGTAACACTGCTTATGTCGTAGGCAGTGTGGCAGAAATGCCCCCGTCGGTGCCCCTCTCCAGAGACCTGTCTCATCCAGCCTGAGAGGCTGCTGTTGAATCTCTCACAGCGGGGATCTCGCTCCTTGTCTGCAGACAAAAGCCTGGCGCCTGGGAGGCGATGCTCTGGTCACCTGGGCAGGGGGGGGAAGACCCGGCCCTGAGCGCGGGCCCAGGTAGCCAGGGATGCTTTGCAGATTGGACGGTTTGTAGCCAGTATTGGCAGCTTCGATTGGACCGGCTGCTGAGGTCAGGGAGGTTTTAAAAAGGCCCGGGCCAGGAA
>NW_005842753.1:358187-358457 GCF_000455745.1 Alligator sinensis | reverse complement strand
CCCGTCCGGCCGACCCCCTCCCTCGGACGACACCCGCGTGGAGAACATGGACATCAGCAGTGACGATGAGGCCCTGCCCCCTGGGTCACCCCCGGTGCTGGAGGAAGATGAGACAGAGCCAGAAGTGAGTCCAGAGCCTTGGATGGTGGCAGCGGAAACCCAGGCTAGCGGGTGTGCTCCAGGGAAGGGGTCGGCCGGACGGGAGGCACCCCAGGGAGGCACTCGGAGCCTGGAAGGTGGTCGGGCGCAGGGAGGTGGGCGGCTCAACGC
>NW_005842753.1:343111-352460 GCF_000455745.1 Alligator sinensis | reverse complement strand
GGAAACCCCAGGCTAGCGGGTGTGCTCCAGGGAAGGGGTCGGCCGGACGGGAGGCACCCCAGGGAGGCACTCGGAGCCTGCAAGGTGGTCGGGAGCAGGGAGGTGGGCGGCTCAACGCAGGAGCGCCCCCTACTGGCCCGCCACAGGCAGACACAGGCAGTATGTCGAGCCTGGCAGGTATCAATTCCCCAAGTAAAGTTGGATTGAGAGGAATTGGTAGTGACTGTAAGAGACGTATTGAATTCACCAGCTGGAATCCATCTGGGAATCACGGACCAATTTAGTTGCCAATAATCAGGATATTTAATCATGGGGAATCAAATTTAAACTGTAAGGCCAGGATATCATTAGGATTTTTTTGAGTGGTCAGCATCCAGGACAAGGTCTTGACTGTGCTTGCTGTCGGGATCATTTCAGTAGTTAAATAGGTGGCATAGGATGGTTCATTATTTGGACCTCTATTTAGATTTGCATAGACTCCTACATCAAGATCTGGATAATAGTCAGTAAACATTAACTTAGCATAAACGCAATTTTCTTTACACTGAACCATCCAGTAGAATTATGCCAGATCAGGTAATCAGTGCCCTGTATGTCAGTTCTTTTGATTGGTTTACACCACTGAGGAACTTTAGACTTAGTCTAGCTGGATGCCAATCCAGAAATTATTAAATATACTGCCTGGGAGTTAACTGCATCACACTGCATTTCCTTTGGTAATTTCCAGCAACAATGGAGTACCACACAACAATGACAGCCTTGCTCATAGAGTGGTAAGCCCATGTGGAAGCCTCCTCTGCATTCTCCTTTTCGGGTGTCTCCTTGCACTAGAGGTACAAGTGTCAGCAGTAGTGTGAGAATCTTGAGCCATAGAGTCCACATCTTAATAATACCTGAAAAACATAACACAAAAGCACGGGCCTAACAGACATAATTAATAATCCAGCATAATCACAATGTTTCTTTTAGCTTCTCTTCCAGTCTTTTAACTGTGAGGAGTGGAACCATTTCTGGATTTTTCTTTTTGCCTCATGGATGTCTACTTGATACACAGTGGGGCTAGCTTTGTTGATGATATAAACTGGACCTTTCCAGATAGGAGCAAAGGTAACTGTATTTGGGGATTGATACATGACCTGGTCCCCAGCCTCCAATCCTTGGGTCACAGCAATGGACCTAGTTGCTTGTCCATCTGCTGCTGGTTTTGCTTTAGAGATACTGCAATTTGTTTGTGAGTTGCAGAAATCGCCTGTAACAAATTTCCAATCCACTTGTCATTTAAGACATGTGGCTGTAAGGAGTCAGGGATGGTATCTCCTAACCACCACGGTTCAGGTCATAAAATTCTCATTTTATGACCTGCGAAGGCTTCATGTGGGAAGAAGCCATGAGCAGCCATAGATCCTTGCACAGCCATTAATACAAGAGGGAGTTTTTCATCCCAGTCTGTTCCTTGCTGCTCAGACACCTTTTTCAGTGCTACTTTCAGTGTTCGGTTTGTTCTTTCAACTTGTCCTGAGGATTGTGGGTGGTGTGCGATATAAAATCACTGTTTGATATTTAGGGTCTCACACAGGATTTTAAGGCATTCAGCAGTAAAATGAGAACCCTGATCCGAATCAATTTAACCAGACAAGCCAAATAGGGAAAAGATTTAATTTACCAGCACCTTGACAGTAGTCATGGCATCATTTTTCCAAGTGGGAATTGCTTCAACCCACTTGGTGAAGGCATCTACAATTACAAGGCAGTATTTGAATCCTCTCTTACTGCGGGGCAGTTCTATGTAATCAACTTGCAGTCGGTGCCACGGTCCTTTAATAAACTGATGCCCCAGTGGCCTTTTTATTCTTTGTGCATCGGGGTTGTTTGCAACACTAGGTAAGCAGTTATAGAGAAAATGCTCTACATCCTCTCTTATGCTGGGCCACTGGCCTGCTGCTTCTAATCACTCCAGTGTCTTTTCAATCCCAAAATGTCCATCTCTGTGTGCTAGTTCAATCATTTCTTTTCTTACCTCCTGTGGAACTACCCACACAGCATTATTAGCTTCTTCCTTTTTGGCTAGCTCCAAGCCTTTGGTATCTTTCCAGATTTCCCAATTTCTGTGCTTGCCTTGCTTTGCCAGTTTTTGAACTTGGGCATCTGTGTCCTGTAAAGTTGTTAAATCAGGAAGCTGTGTCTGTTTGCTTTGGATTGCGCTATGGGTGGAAAGTCACTTGGGACAGTCCGTATTGGGCCTGTTTTGCCTCCTGCCTTTGCCAATTCATTTGCTTGTGCATTATACTGGGCATCGAAGCTTTGGTTTTTTTGGTGTGCTTTCACCTTACCAAGCTCTGTACGCCCTGTCCTTTGTTCTGCTAGCTTCCAAACATAGTGTCATTTCTTTCCATGTGCAACTGGCTTGCCATCAGATGTTCTCCAGACTCGTTTTTTCCATAAAGGGATCCAATCTAGCAATGCCCTGAGGACTCAATTTGAATCTGAAAATATAGCCACATCTTGTGATTTTTCAATGTGTTCCAGGGCAACTGCTATAGCCACAACCTCAGCAGCCTGTGCCAAGTGTGGTTCACAACTGCCCTGTATCTTTTGGCCAGTTTTAGGATTTATGACTCCAAATCCTGTGTGGGGCTTGCCCTTGTCATAGAAACAAGATCCATCTACAAACCATACTATGGTGTTCTCCGGCACTTGGTTTGGCAAGTACAAACAAGTATTGAAGGGGCTCAGTTTTTCTGCTGTTGTTAATATCTTAGGGCACTCCTGATTGTCTGCAATTTTGTTACCTATCTCTTTATCCTCCCCTCCTTCCACCGGCCGTGCTGCAAGGGCAAAAGGGATAAGGCACGGGAGGGGGATTTTCTCTGTGGTGATATTTTTGTTTACTAGTCTTAGCATCCAGTGGGCTAAACATGGATTAGAAACTCAGCCCTCATTAATTTTTCTAGATAAAACAAATGTAATGGGAGTATGTCTGGTATGTAATATTATAGGGATAGAGCCTATAAGATACTCACAGTGTTGGAGTGCCCATGTTAAGGCGAGGACTTCCTTTTCACATGGTGTATATGATTGTTTTGGGGTGTTAGGACTTGGGATGCATAGGCCACTGGTCTGGGTTTTGTGCCATGATCTTGCAAGTGCACTACACCTAGGCTGTGGTCAGTGGCGGCAAGCCACAGCTCAAAAGGGACCTCGGGCTATGGATACGCCAGCACTGGAACCTGGGTTAAAGCTTGTCACAGCGCATAAAAGGCTGACTGCTGCTTGGGGCCCCATTCCCATTCTTCTCTGGCCTTAAGCAGGTGATATAAAGGTGAAGCTAATTCTGCGTAGTTTTCAATGAACTCCCTGGAAAAACCTGTAAGGCCTAGGAAAGAACGGAGGGTGGTGACATCAGTTGGAGCTGGCAGTTTATTAATTAGTTCAACTCGCTGATGGTCTGGGCTTCTACTATCCTGACCCAAGCAAACCTCAAGGTACTGGACTTGCTGAAGGACTAACTGCGCCTTTTGAGGATTAACTCAAAACCCAGTGTCCTGGATAATTTGCAGCACCCTTTGAGTTCTGTCTAGACATGCTACACGTGAATGTGCAGTGATTAAAATGTCATAGACATAGGAGATTACATGAGGCTGGTCCTCTGAGGTGAGCTGATCTTGCATATGGATGACATGGGCATGACAATAGCTGGTGCATTGTGGAAGCCTTGAGGAACATGGGTAAAGGTATATTGCCTTCCCTTAAAGGTAAAAGTAAATTTATACCAAGAGTCAGGGTCAAGGGGAATTGCAAAAAATGCATTGGACAGATCTAATGCAGAAAACCATTGTGCACCCCCAGCTATGGAAGCCACAACCTCAGGATATTTGGCTACTATCGGTGCCCCGGCAGGGGTAAGTTTGTTAAGAGCTCAGAAATCAACAGTCAAGTGCCAGGTTTTTCCATCTGCCCTTTGAACTGGCCAAATAGGGCTGTTATTGGGGTTGGCTTTTTGCACTAAGACACCTTGCTGGAGTAGAGTATTGACAGCTTCTTCTAGGCTGGGCTCTGCTGCAGCTGGGAAGTGGTATTGTCGCTGAGTGGGGGGATCTAGTCCCCGTTACTTTTTCAAGGGCATTAATCTTTCCGCAATCTAATTTTGATTGGGCCCAGACCTCTGGAACGGTGTTTGCCATACCTTGAACATCGGTGGGCCATTCCGGTCAGGTTAGAATTTCAGGCCCCTTAAGGGCTGAACAACGATGCGCTGCATGGATAATATGATCTCTGTGTCTTACGCGCTCATGCTGCACCCCAGCTGAAAATGAACCGTTGAATTAGAAAGGCCTACAACAGCCTGTAGGGCCCTTAATGCATTAATTCCTAGTATCCCAACTCCTCCTAGTGGGGTTAAGGCAACCCCAGCCTTACTTGTGGGCAGGGCAGTCAGCTTACCAACCCAGAACTGTAAGGGAGTGGAAATTGAGGCGATGGTCGAATGGCCATTAAATCCCTCAAGGGTTATAACCTGGGGACCTTTAATTTGGGAAATCTGGAGTCCCTCACAACTTAAAATGGACAAGGATGTGCCAGAATCTAAAAGCATTTACTGCTGCCTCAGTTTCCCCAGAGATCCTGGATCTTTCCAAAATCTGGATGTCAGGCCGTCCCCATTTATCGTATGTTATCGGCACAAAGGTGGTTACAGGATGGACTGGGGAGACCGGGCTGACCTAAAGTTCAGTGTGAGTGGGGGCATTTGGTGAGGCACCATTAGCGTTGCCTTGTAGGCTGCGCTCCTGGTAGCTAGCCAAGTGGCGAAGAAGCTCATGTGTGGGCAGTCCATCAATGGCATCTCAGGGTTTGTACTGTAGTAATTGGTGCCATACCTCTGTCCTAAATGAATCAGTAGTGTTAACTTTGGATCCATCTTGATCACTGGGGTGGCTGTACCCATGCCCATGACCACCACGATGTGCAGCAACCTTAGCTTTATTCTTTTGGTTATGAGCCATTGCAAAGGTCGCATTATGGGCATCACAAAGCCCTGTCTGCATACCGGCTAGGGAGAGGCCTAGTGGAAAGTTAATTGCCACTAGCTTCATGTCACTATTTTGTGACTGTATTACTGCCACTATAAAATCAGGGGTGTCATAATTGAATGGTTGATCCAATGTTGGGGGTGGAATAATTTCTGATAAACGGGCTGAATTTTTTTTCTTATCAAGAAAGAAGCCTGGGTGTTCTCTGAACTTTTATTTTTCAGAAAAAAACAAGCCCAACGTATTATCTTCTGGTCGAAAATACTGAATAACTCACTTTAGAGCTTCTATGGGATTCACACTTAGTCTAAATTTTAATTTCGCTAGGAAGTCCAGCGTAGTCAGCGATAGATTCTCTGAGGAAAGCAGGTAAATGGGATTGGAAATGGAAGGTAGGCTTGTTGCAGACAGTTGTTAGCCAGTCTAAAACAGTGGAGCTATTTAAAGGGCCAAGTGATATAGCCAAGGCAGCTGGCTGTGCAGGCTCCAGAGGGGAGCTTTCTAACTGAGTGGGTATGGGTAACTTCATTTTCGGCATTTAGGACTTGTGTGGTATGGGTAGTGACAGGTGCCATCAGTACACCTGAATTTATAGATGCAGGGGGAGCTGAGGGAGAGGGAGATCTGAGATTTGTGATCCGTGGTTATCAGACACAAAGGGACTGGAGTATCTGGACTATATGGAGGTGGAGATTATTCTGGGACATTATTGGGGGAGGTTTGAACCCCCCTGGGATGAACAGCTGAGATAATACCCCTGGAAGCTTTTAATTCCTCCTTAAGGGCAGCAATCTTTTGACTGCACTTGGTATCATCGGCACCCTGATGCTGTGCCTGAAAGTTTTGTTCTAGCACTTGTCTGATCCCTCCCTCTGCTTCTTCTGCCTTCGATTTCCAGTGATCTAGTTCACTTTCTAATTCCTTAACCTGTCTCTCTGCTTCCTTCCTTCCTTCTTTCGCTCTCTTCCTTAATGTTGTTAATAAAGCCAAGGCTCTGGCTAGAGAGCATTTGAGCATTAGTTTTCCAACTGTCAGCCTGCTTCTCTGCCTCCTTCCATTTGTCCTCCTCTCTCTCAACAGAATCCACGAGGCTAACATTTTGGGTAGTAAGTGACTGGGCATTAGTTTTCCAGTTTCAGTATCCTTTGCTGCAGCCACAACCTCTAACTCCCGGTTCTTAACCTCTGTCTGTAACTGAACAACGTCCTTATGCAGAGCCGGACAGACTTGCAACATATCCTGCAACAATGCTCCTTTTTTGTCCTTTTTGCCAATTTTAGGTTTAATTGTTGTGGCAAGGATCTCCCATTGTGAGCACAAATTTTTCTATGCCACAGGACCAGTGAATTTGGCAGTCTCCCAAGGACTGTTATCCAATTTCTGTTCCTGTATAAATTGTTTCATCACAGCCCCCATGAATGAATCAATTGGTGTTGCCATGATTAAATGAGCAGATTTTATCAGCCTCTCTTCCTTCTCCCACCAAGGGAATCAGAAATCACCCCAAAGATGGGTTGCTACCCTTTTCTGTCAGGACTAATACTTGGACTACGGCATCTGGATGTGGGTCGCGAGTCCACACCCCAAACCTGGCTCAAAACATCAACGACAACAATAAAGCAACAAGAACAACTACTTTTCCCCAAGTGTTTCTGTCGTCAACCCCCACTAGCCACTGATCCCAGCGGTGCCTCCAATTTGTTAGCAAATAATAACCTAGGATTGCGGACTAGCCCAGGGATTGACATGATACCTCGTTCGATAAGTGACAGAAAGACTTTATTTATTACAAGTATTCAAAATTAAGTTAAGTGATCCCAAACCAAATCAAAGTCCAGTGATTAGCTATAAGGTGACGATTTCTCACCAAACAGGCGACGACGAGGCGGTCTGTTTCTCTTCAACTTCTCAAGTAAGTCAGGGGCATCAGCAACTGGTGTCAGAGAGATTTCTCACTCTTGAACCGTGTGCGCTGTTTGGTGTTTTACTGCCTTTTTATACCCTTAGTTTAGCATCTTCAAAATAGTCTTTCAGTTGTGTAACTCAAGAGAGTCCCAAGCAGTACTTGACAGGAAAAACCTGCTCATTACTGGTTATCAGAATTTTTTAATTTGAATGAGTTATCTTCTTCGGTAACAAGAAGTGATCCAGTTTGAAACCTATCAAGAAACTGATTAACAGCCAGGAAAAACATGAGTCCTTGGACTAAATCAGGAGACATCTATCACATATGGAGAATGTCTCTTCCTGCACATAAATACGAGTTAATCGCAAAAGAAATATGTATCATACTAATTAATCAAGGATAGACATTTCATATGGTTACACACCAGACAACTAAGAATCTGCCTGAAAACATCCTGAATATAGCAAGATAAGCTGAAAGAGATACTTCATTATTCCTTCTCAGATGGCCTAGCCATGAACTCATCCTCTTGCATTATGCGGTTAACATCAGTATTCTGTATTTTAACTGTTGTGAGTAGGCCCAAGCTTAGCATGAGTTTCAGAGTCATCATTTCTGACCCCAAATCTGGCATTGGTCTGAGCTGGAGTGGAGGGGAAGACCCTCCAGCCAGGACCCTCCGGGTTGGGTCCCAGAAGAAGCATTGACACAGCCCAGTTGCCACCCCCAGCCCTGACTCTGGGGACGGCCTCTGTCCTATTTTCCCTCAGCTGTCTCCTTACCAAACAAAATGCTCTGAGCCTTTTATAGTCCCTCCTGGTCTGGCCACTGCTGCACAGGCTCTGTACCTGGTAGCAGTCATTTGTAGACCTTCTGGGCAGCTATAGTGTGGGGTGTCTTGAGCAGCGTGAGCAGGTGCCACAACAGGCCCAGCATGAAGCCATAAAGCTCCAGTGCCTTCACCAGGCTGCATGGGAAGATGTTGGCATTGATTGGCACAGAGCAGCTCATCAGGGTCATGTCCTTGGAGAGGCATGATGTCAGGTCCCCTGCAAGGGGCAAGGACATGGTGAGGCTTGGTTCTCCCCACACTGCTCCTGGATGCTGAGATTCAGGAAGCGGGTGTCAGTGGAGGGTGGGATCAGGGTGGGAGGTGGACAGGGGCAGGTGGCTGGGGGAAGGCTTTCATGGGGGAGACTGGGACACACCTGTCTTGACCTGCTGGAAGAAGGCCAGGTCCTGGTGCACCAGGGAGGAGAAGAGCAGCCGGCAAAGGCCGAGATTGAGCCGGCACAGCATGAACATGAAGAAACCCCCTTGGCAGCCGGCAGCCAGGGAGCTGGGAGTGGGAAGTGTGATGGGGAGGTGAAACCTTGGTACCCCCACCTTCCCCCTCCCACTCAGCACTGAACCCTGTGGGGCTGGAAGGCCCTTGAGATCCCATCTGCAGAAGGAGGCCAGGCACATGAAGCTGATGGTGGTGGCAAAGGCATCAGGGTCATAGCTGCCACCCAGGATGTTGATGACACAGCCAGTGTAGTAGGGGATGAACATCTCATCTGCAGCAGGGAGGATGGAGTCAGGTCCCTGGAGGCTCAAGCCCACCCCACTTCCCAGGGCCAGCGTAACCCTCTCTCCAGCTGCATTCAAGTCCTTGACCAGCGGGTCCTGGTCCTGTAGTTCTCAGCGGAGGTGGTTTCATGTGGGGAGTTAGGGGCTGCTGCCAGGCACCCCCAGCAGACACTGGCACCTTGTGGGGCCAGCAGTGCCAGGCCCCAGAATGGATATCACAGAGGTGACAAGGCTTTGGGGTTTGGTATCAGATGCTCTGCAAGGAGCACGTCAGAGGCCTTGGCCTAAGTGCCTCCATCTTGTATCCAGCCTTCATCACATGGAGGCTGGCATGCACCTCAGGGCCCTCCATGGACAAAGGCTGCTGAGAGCACACAACCAGAGCTCTGAGCTGCCAGGCCCCAGGCTACACCTATCCTCCCAAGTGTGAGCATGCTTTTCCATCTCCATGGTCTGATCTGGAGACCACTTGAACTGAGGTTTAGCTTTCCCATGCAGTGATGCTCTTGAGTAGAGACAGGCACACACTCTCCCCATGCCAGGCCCTGTCTGAGAAAGGAAGCTCCCCTTGCCCCAGTTTGGGGACAAAGGGCTTTCTGGGGGTGACAACTCACTGATGACAGGGCACACTGATTCTCCTCTATTCAGCACTGGGGAGGCCACATCTGGAGTATTGTGTCCAGTTTTCCCCCCACCCCACTACAGTGCCGCCCGCAGCCCCGGCCCTGGCTCGCGGCCCGCGCGCTCAGCCCCAGCAGCGCTCCCTGCATCAGCGCCCAGCCCCAGGCGGCGGCCAGCGCGGCCAAGCCGGCAGCACCCACGGGGCCAGGTGCACTGCCAGCCG
>NW_005842753.1:337496-342969 GCF_000455745.1 Alligator sinensis | reverse complement strand
GCCAAGGTGAAAGTGGCTGTGCTCGTCCCACGCCCACGCTTCCTGCACAGCCCCGCACACCATCCGGCCTGAGCCCCGCTGCGTACCAGGTGCCCACCCAAGCAGCCCCTGCCACTCCAAAATTCAAGAAGGATGTGGAGAAGCTAGAGAGGGTTCAGGGGAGAGCCACAAACATAATCAGAGGGCAGGAAAACAGACATTATGATGAGAAGCTGTGAGCCATGGGACTCTTCAGCTTGGAGAAGTGAAGGCTCAGGGGTGACCTGGTGGGAGCCTATAAGTACATCAGGGGTGTGCATCAGGATCTGGGGGAATGTCTGTTTACCAGAGCACCCCAGGGGATAACAAGGTCCAATGGTCACAAACTCCTCCAAGACCGTTTTAGGATGGACATAAGGAAAAACTTCCCCAAGACTTGGAATAGATTCCCTCCAGAGGTGGTGCAAGGACCTGCTATGGACTCTTTTAAGAAGTGTTTGGACACTTATCTTGCTGGGATCCTATGACCCCTGCTGACTGCCTGCCTCTGGGGCAGGGGGCTGGAATCGATGATCTTCCGAGGTCCCTTCCAGCTCTAATGACTATGAAATCTATGCTGGAAACGGTGACAACTTCTACCAAGAATTCTACACCACACACCATGAGGACCTGCAGAGCCTGCAGGGGCTCACCCAGGCCCTCGGAGAAGCAGAGCAGCATCAGCTGGAGGAGGAGTGGACACTGGAGGAGCTTGAGCAGACCCTCTGGAGGTTCATCAACGGTAAGATTCCTGGGTCGGATGGCCTGCCCAAGGAGTTTTGAATGACCTTTTGGGACCTGGTGGGCCCTGACCTGCTGGAGGTCTTTCGAGAATGACTGCCAGAGGGCTGGCTGGGGCCCAGGATGGACCGGGGCCTTGTGACCCTCTTGCACAGGAAGGGTCCCAGGGAGGAATTGAAGAACTGGAGGCTGATCACCCTCCTAAACTTTGACTATAAGCTGCTGGCCAAAGTCTTGGCCAAGCATTTTAAATCTATCCTAGGTGCCATCATCCATGAAGACCAGTTGTGTGTGGTCAACCCAGGGGTGCAGCTACAAGCCCCATGACCTGGCCAGACCCTACCAGACTGCACCTGCTCACTGGTACTGCAGGGCAGCAGAGTGCATCACAGGCAGGAGGCTTGTGACTGATCATCATCAGCTTGTTGCAGGTTTGAACCATAGTTTGCTGTTTATAAAAATAACAGGGAGAGGGGAGATGCCCTCGGAGATGATCCTTACCAGGGAGGTGGGCAGGGTGTGCACTGAATCGAGCAGTGGGTGGGTCATGTTCTAAAGCAGCAGTGCTCAACATTGTGGCCAGCTGATGGGTGTGGGGCCCATCTGTAGCAGCACTCCTGCCTGCCTGCCACTTGCCAGGGGTGGGTGCCGGTGCACTTTGCACATGCCTCTTTGCATCCTGGGATGTGACACCACTCCCCCGCTGCAAACCTCCAAACTGTGAGAAGCCCCGTGGGCTGGATGACGTGGCACCATGGACTGGAGGTTGCTCACTCCTGCCCGAGAGTATACCTGTCCCAAGTTGATTGTTTATTAAGCATTAGACTCTAATGATTAGAGCATATTTTTGCAGTGCTGTTCAATGTGTGCTGTTGCTTTCTGCTGCTGTACTTTGCCCAGTACATAGCACCTGCTCCCTGCATCCTAGGGTGGGGGGTAACTCCAGAGCAAGGCTGTGTCCCCAGGACACACAAAAGCCTAATATAAGAGCAATATAAGAGCAACTTGTAATCTAAACTGGTGCCCAAGTGCCTGCACAGCCCCAGTTCAGGAGCAGAGGCAGAGGAGTCCAAATTCTCTAATCTTTTGCACTGGACATTACCTTTGCCAACGAAATCCTTATTTCCCTTTTTCTTTCCTTTTAGGGGTGAGGTGGGGACAGCTTATGATAGTAAGAGCTTCTTTAGAGAACAAATGTGTACAGACAGTTGGGACTAATCCATGTGTGTGTTGTTGGATTTCTTTTTTTCCAGTCCGGGCTTGGAGGCTTTTCTGGGGCTAGACAGGGGCACACAACAGTGCTGGGGGAGTGGGGTGGGGGGTAGAAGGTGTTGGAGTGATGGAGCCCCCCTGCTCTCTGCTGCTTCCAGACAGCATGCCTGTCCCACTGCATCCCACACTGGTGAGGCCTATTCTGAAACTCCTGCTGGCTGTGGCCCAGCTGCATCCTGTGCTTGGACTGGGAACTTCCCCCGGGTTCCCAGAATGCCAGGAAGGTGCCTGTCTGCAGGCAACATGATCTGTGTGAGGACAGTATCCCTCCTGCTGCTGTAGCTGTCTCTGCCAGCCCACCTCCAGCCTCTGAGCAGCCCCTGGTACCAATCCAGCCCCTGAGCTAGGACCAGAGAGCCACCCGACAATGACAGACTTGTGCACTATTTCAGCTTATTTATTTCACAAAATACCTGGCACAGACCAGACAAGCCCTGACTCCAAGACAACCTTTCCTGCCACATCCCCTCCAAGCAGCCTCTAATATGCAGGTAGTTTCATAGTTTCAGGGTCGGAAGGGACCTAATAGATCTTCTAGCCCAACCCCCCGCCAGGGCGGAGAACAACCCAAAAAAAAAAACAAACCAACACTCACCCTAAAAACAAAAACGGGACTCAAATGAGTCCAGCCAGGTAAGTATCCAGCCTCTTAAAGACCCCCAGGGTAGGGGCCAGCACCACCTCCCTTGGAAGTTGGTTCCAGCTCCTAGCCGCCCTAACTGTGAAGTAGTTTTTTCGGATGTCCAATCTGTACCTCCTCTCCATCAACTTGTGCCCATTACTCCTTGTTATGCCAGCGGGGGCTAGGGGAAACAGCGTCTCCCCCAAACCCTTCTGGTTCCCCCTAGTGAGTTTATAGACGGTCACCAGGTCCCCCCTCAGCCTTCTCTTGTGGAGGCTGAATAGGTTCAGGTCCCGCAGTCTCTCACTGTAGGGTCTGCCCTGTTGTCCCCGGATCATGCGGGTGGCCCTCCTCTGGACCCTCTCCATGTTGTCCACATCCCTCCTGAAATGGGGCGCACAGAACTGGACACAATACTCCAGCTGCGGCCTGACCAGCGTCGCATAGAGGGGGAGGATCACCTCCCTGGCTCTACTCGAGATGCACCTGTGGATGCACGACAAGGTCCGGTTAGCCCTGCCGACCATGACCTCGCATTGTCGGCCCATGTTCATCTTGGAGTCAATAATGACACCAAGATCCCTTTCCGCCTCCGTGCTCTCAAGTAGGGAGTTCCCCATCGTATAAGTGTGCTGCTGGTTCCTACTACCCAAGTGCAGCACCCTGCACTTGTCCGTATTGAAACGCAGGTAATGCCAGAGACTCACAACAACACAACCCACCCCATGTGCTGCCCCTGTTCCTCACTCGGTCCAACCCCTCTCAGCACCTTTGGCCTTCCCAAGGACAATTGCCCACTCCCTGCTAGGCTACAAGCCCAGCTGGACTGCAGGAGATACCTCGGCATGAGGTGGTAGTAGGGACCCTGGTGTTCCCTGATTGGCCATGGTGCCACCCTCCAGCACCACGATGCAGTCAGCTCCCTCCACTGTTGCCACGTGGTGGGTGATCACCAGCACTGTGTGGGCCCCACGGCTCAGCATCACCACGTGAACCTGGGGGAGAGTAGAAACAGTCGGGGCACAGCCTCGGGTATGAATCCCATCACTCATCGCAGCCATGCTCTCCATGTCCAGCGTGCTGGTGGCTTCATCCAGGATCAGCACTCTTGGCTGCTGGATCAGGACCTGTGTTCTCTCCCAGCCTGGGGAAAAGAGTGGGGGCACATTGGGGATTAGAGCTGTGAGACAGGCTGGGGGCCAGGACACCTGGGTTCTCTCCCCAGTTCTGGGAGGGTGTGTGGTCTGATGGGTTGCAGCAAAGGGACATGGGGTTCTCTTTGCAGCCAAGGGAGAGGAATAGGGATGCAGCAGTCTGCAGCTGGGCGCTGGGACTCACCAGTCTCCAAGCCCTGGTCCAGCTGGGACTCACCAGTCTCCAAGCCCTGGTCCAGCTGGGACTCACCAGTCTCCAAGCCCTGGTCCAGCATGGCGATGAATTTGGGCAGTGTGGGCTGATCAGGCTGCAGCCACCACCTACTCTTTGTTGCAACGGTCCAGCCTGTAGGCAATATTCTCCCATATGGAGCCAGAGAAGAGCCTGACCAGTGCCACCTGTCCGCGAGAGACTGTGAGAGCTGAAGCCTCCCCCAGCTTGCTACACCACATGTTGCGTGCAGCCTGCAGCCCTCACCTGTTGGTGCAGGCAGTGATGCTCATAGGTGCACAGGGGCTCCCCATCCAACAGGACCTCCCCAGCCTGGGGCTCAAAGAACTTCTCCAGCAGTTCCACACACATGCTCTTCCCTCTGCCATTCAGCCTCACCAGCACAATTACTTTCCTGGGCTGCAGCTCAAATGACACCTCCTGCAATGGCCCCAGGCCATTCAAACGATACCCCCTGCAATGGTAGCCACTGGGTTGTGGGGCTATTGTGGGCGAAGCAGAATCCCAGGGGCCCCTAGGGCTGTGGGGAGTGAGTACGTGGAGGATGGGGAGGTTGGGGCACAAAAGGTAGGAGAAAGAAACAACCTGGAAGGTGACATGGCCCTTCAGTGAGGCGGGTACCTGGGTCCTGTTCATGCTTATGGCCGGTGCCCGGTCCAGGTACTCAAACACTTTCTCTGCTACCCCCACATGGCTCAGCAGGTTGTTGTACATATGCACCAGGGTCTGGGGGTGGGAAAGTCAGGGCTGTGCAGGAGACAAGGTGAAGGGATGTGTAACATGCTGCCCCACTCACTTGTATGTATCCCCACACTGCACCCTGGTAGAGCAGGAAGGATACCAAGCCACCCTTGGTCATGAGCCTGTCCTGGATCTGCTGGTGGCAGCAGTACAGTATTAGTGCCTGCATGGCCAGCTGTAGCAGCTGGGGGCACAGAGCAGCTGTCATGCCTCGAGAGCAGTCATTCACAGCCCTGAGAATTTTAATTAGAATTGTATCTGCTAGGGTTCAATAAAATTGCTGTTAGTTTAGAACAACAGTTCTAAATTAGGAACAGGAACAGTTCAACAGGAAAGTGGATCCGGCTAACTATAGGCCCATCAGCCTGACTTCTATCCTGGGGAAGATCTTAGAAAAGTTTATCAAAGAGGCCATCCTTAATGGACTGGCCGACGCCAATATCTTAAGGGATAGCCAGCACGGGTTTGTCGCGGGTAGTTCTTGCTTCCGACCCTAAAATTATGAAACTATGAAACTATGACCAATCTCATTTCCTTCTACGACCAGGTGACCTATCACCTGGACAAGGGAGAAGAGATTGATGTCATATATCTTGACTTCAAAAAAGCCTTCGATCTGGTATCCCATGATCACCTCTTGGTGAAACTGGCCAACTGTCGCCTTGGGTCCTCCACGATCCACTGGCTGGAAAA
>NW_005842753.1:334410-337270 GCF_000455745.1 Alligator sinensis | reverse complement strand
TCGGCAGTGCTATGTTGGCTAGCACTATGGAAGAAAGAGACTTGGGGGTCATCATTGACCACAAGATGAACATGAGCCTGCAATGCGATGCTGCGGCTAGTAAAGCGCCCAAAACGCTGGCTTGCATCCATCGATGCTTCTCAAGCAAATCCCGGGACGTCATTCTCCCCCTGTACTCGGCCTTAGTGAGGCCGCCGCTGGAGTACTGCATCCAGTTTTGGGCTCCACAATTCAAAAAGGATGTGGAGAAGCTTGAGAGAGTCCAGAGAAGAGCCACGCGCATGCTCAGAGGTCAGGGAAGCAGACCCTACGATGACAGGCTGAGAGCCCTGGGGCTCTTTAGCCAGGAAAAGTGCAGGCTCAGGGGTGATCTGGTGGACACCTACAAGTTTATCAGGGGTGACCACCAGCATCTGGGGGAACGTTTGTTCACCAGAGCGCCCCAAGGGATGACGACTAGGTCGAATGGTCATAAACTACTACAAGACCGTTTCAGGCTGGACATAAGGAAGAATTTCTTTACTGTCCAAGCCCCCAAGGTCTGGAACAGCCTGCCACCGGAGGTGGTTCAAGCGCCTACATTGAACACCTTCAAGAGCAAACTGGATGGTTATCTTGCTGGGATCCTATGAACCCAGCTGACTTCCTGCCCTTTGGGCGGGGGGCTGGACTCGATGATCTTCCGAGGTCCCTTCCAGCCCTGATGTCTATGAAATCTATGAAATCTATGAACTGTGTCCTAGCTTCCTTGCCTGGTATAAGTCCCATTATTCTGTCATAGGGAGGCAACGCAGGGCATGGAGGGGCTTGCAGGGGAAGGAAGGGACCAGGTGATCGGAGGGGGTGTTGGAGAGTGTGGAGAAAGGGACAAGAGGAGAAAGTGGTGGAGGGAGGGAGGAGGAGGCCAAAAGGAGGGCTGAAAATCCCAGAGGAGAAGGACTGGACCCCCTGGGCGTGTGAGGGCCGTGGTGGGGCAGTGACCATGAAGACTCAGGTGTCCATGCAGTAGGAGCTGTGGGGTGCTGGGACCAGGTCCCATCACCTTCCCGGGTGCAGGGCAGGGGTTGGGCTGAACGGACGGAGCACAGCCCTGGGGAGCACCTCTGGGGCCGCAGATTCTGGTCTCTGCTCTGGGCAGCTGCAGCATCCATTGCTTGGGCTCTGCTCCCGCTGTCCCTGGTGCCCTGTGGGAAGACTGTCCAGCCCTGTGCTGCTCCCATGAGGGCCCTGCCCCTCTCTTTGCCAACCTGGCCCTTTCCTTCCAGGGGCCTGTTCCCACCCCTCCTCCCCAGCCCTGGGCTCCTGTGTTCCCAGGGTGCACATGGGCCACAGTCGTGCCCCCTAGGTCTTGTTCTCTGTGAGTGGAGCCCCTGAGCTGTCCCAGTGCTACCCCCCTGCACGTTGTTATGGGTAGCTTTTGTGCAGAGCAGACCTAGGCATATTTGGTCAGGTACCCCAAGCTGACCACTTCTACTTCTGCTGTTGGCTTTTGGTAAGGACTCACTTTTGACGGTCCTCTCTTCTGCAGCATCTAAATCCATAGCACCACCACTGTGAGGTTGTAAGAGATGCAAAAGAAGCAAACAGAGTTAAATAAACTGCCACTTAGCTTTTTGCTGGTTCTATGCTTCTAGCTTGCTAGGCTTTTCCCAGGCTTCGCTTCCCCATGGCATAGTCTCTTATCTTTCATAGGTTTTAACAGCCTGCAGGGCTTGTGTGTGACGGGCTACCTGGTAGTGACCTATCCCAGGGGTTTTGAAAGGGTAAAAGATGTTTGGAGGGCTTGGGATTCCCTTTCCTCACCAATCAGGCCCTAGAGACTCACCCCTCATGTCCCCTGATTGGCCCCTTGGAGGGGGATAAAAGGGGCAGCAGGGCTGACTCAGGGAAGAGACCAGTGAGGGACCAGGAGGAAGGAGCTTCAAAGAGCTAGGCTAGCGGTGTGGGAGAAGTTGCCCCAGAAGAGCCTGAAGGAGTGGGACCTGCAGGCAGCAGTTGGACCCTCAGCAGCACGGCGTGTGGCTGGCAGGAGAGGCGTCCTGCTGTGCCCCAGGGTCCCCTACGAGAGGCTGTGGCCAGCAGGAGAGGCTCCCCGGCTCCAGCAAGATCTGAGCAGCGACCTGACGGGTTCTCAGCTCTGCTTCCAGCTCCTCCAATCAGAGGCCAGGCAGCCCCCGGGGCTCCAGGAAGGTCAAGACCCCTAGCAGCTGGGAGAAATACCAGCACTGGTGACTGTGTGGCAGTGTTCCTGCCTGCCATGCAGCAGATTTGAATTAAAGTCACAGCTGGGGTGACTGAAGTAACAGGGGGAAAATCTTGTTGCAATAGAAAGGGGTTCATTGTGTTTTCCCTTTCCTGCCCCCCCCCCGCCCTTCCAGGTACCCAGGCCCTATATTCCTTGTTATTTGACATTTTGTATTGTGCCTTTTATATTTCACCAACCAGTATTGTTTGCTCTGCTATTTGTTTTATAGTTTGGTTAACCCTGTCTTTTGTCAACTGGATGAATATGTCTGTGATTGTAAGTGTCTAACCTGTATTGAATCCTACCTCCTCAGGGCGTTGCAGTGACCCTTATGCCCCCTGGTTTATGCCTTTTATGTTCCCAGTACTGTTCTCTCATTAAAAGGTCTATGGTTAAGTCCCCAGTGGTGGTCTGGCTCTGCTCTATAGAGGGAGGAGAGTCCCTACACCTCCCACAGCACTTGTGCACCTGCTTTAATCCCTTCAATTGGAGAGGGGTACCTCTTGAAGTACCGCCCGGGTTACACTTGCAAACAAAAAAAACAAACAAACAAAAAGTCTTGCTCACCCTCACGGGGATTGAGGAGACTCCCGTTGGTAACAGAGGGAGGGGCTG
>NW_005842753.1:322548-334400 GCF_000455745.1 Alligator sinensis | reverse complement strand
CAGAGGAGTCAGGGGGCACTTATGGGGAGGGAGCATGTGGCCCCTGCAGCAGTGGGGGCAGATCTGGGGGTTCCCCTTACTCACAACAAGCCCATTTCGTCTTTCAGAGCCTGAGTCCAACCAGGCATCGTTATCACTGTTGTGCTGGTTGGATGAAGTCCTTAGGGTCAGGCCATATCCTAGCCTTGGAGCAGGAGAGGGAAGCAAGGAGGGCTCATCACAGCCATGCCTGGGACCTGGAGGGGGGTGGTGAATTTTCTGGCTGCTCCGGAGTCCCAGGTCCACGTGCCCCAGGGGCAGCAGTAGCCAGACCCCAGCACCAGTGCTGTGAGGCTGCCTTGCTGGGGGTCCCTTGGGCTCCACA
The DNA here is from genome assembly GCF_000455745.1 of Alligator sinensis. Taxonomy (NCBI): domain Eukaryota; kingdom Metazoa; phylum Chordata; order Crocodylia; family Alligatoridae; genus Alligator; species Alligator sinensis. The sequence continues at coordinate 334,036 of NW_005842753.1, read as the reverse complement.
TGAACCATGTTGTTCTTGCACCTCATCCTTAGAGGCTGCTCTTAGCATGTGAATCCCTGGCCTGGCTGTGGGCTGAGCCAGTGCTGTTTCCCGAGCTGGGGTCGGGTCTTGCCATCCCTCCCATGCAGTTGGCAGCTCTGGCTGTGTGTGGGGCCATGGGGCTCCTGGCAATCCCACCCCTTCTGCGTGAGCCCTGGGGGAGGGGCAGGGGTCAGCCCAGGGGTGCAGCTACCAGCCCCATGACCTGCCAGCCAGCACCTGGTCACCACCACTCCAGGGCAGGGTGAATGTGAAGGGCCTTCTGGCTGTGCTGGCAGCAGCTTGTACCCACCTGTCTCTTCTGTGCCTGGAGTAGGCCTATTTGTTTCCCTGTCAGGGCATGGGTCAAGGCCCACCATGTGACTTAGTGGCCCCCACTAGTTGGGGGCCAGTGAGGACAGAGGAAACAACTTATTGCTTGGGACAAAAGGGAATGTGCGCATGGGTCAGAGAGTCAAAACAAGTGCACCCTTGGGGCACACCGAGCGGAGCACCCCAGACAGTGCCTACCAACTCTCAAACACAGCTAGAGAGCTGGCAGCTACTGCCCAGCAGTGCTCTGCCCGGAGATTAGACCATAGGAAACGCAGGAAAATGGCCCCACAGTCTCTGGGGACCATTTCGGCCAGAGCCTCCTACCTGGTGACATAAATAGCCAACTTGGTCAGGGCCAGAAGGAGGTTAGCCAGGAGGTCCCGGGCCTTGGTGGAGCCAGAGTTGGGGACTGCAAAAATAAACAAGTGAGGAGAAATGTGCAGCCAGAACCTCAATAGGAGGTTGTGGAGGAGGAGGTGCAGGATGGGGCTGGGAGATGGGGCTGGAGACACCTGACTAATGCCCATCCTACCTCCCCACACAGGGAGCAACCATGGCTTCAACACCTGCATCAAAGGTAAGTGCAGGGGGCTCTAGCTTGAGGGATCTCCCAGGGGAGACACTGCCCCTGTCCAAGCCAGCCCTGGGAGCCCCATATCACCCCAAGCCAGGCAGCTGTGGAGGCTGAGGAGGGGGACAGCTCCTGGCTGGGTCTGCACCAGCCCCTCTGCTTCTGGGGCGGGGAGGGGCAGAGTAGGGGTGTCCATTGCCATCCCAGGCAGCCTGGGCTCTGGGGCCTGAAGGTCCAGGGAAGGGGCTGCAGCCTGGGCACTGCCAGGAGCAGAGCTAGCATACTGCAGGGGACCCCTCAGTGGGAAGTGTGTTGTGGAGGGGCATCTCCTCAGTGCAGGGAGTGACCCCAGGCTGGAGTTGAGTGCTGGGTCAGTGACTGCCCAGTGTTGCAGTCCCTCCAGCTCCTACATCTCTTGTGTCTTCTTCCCCCAGCTTAGCAGAGCCAGGTGAAGTCTGTGCCACCCCCTGAAGGGCCCACAGAGGAGGAGAGGGCACAGCACCAAGCAACACACTGCACTGATTAACCCCTTCCAAATGCCTTGATTTTACCAGAGCAAAGCCCCTTGTCTCTGGGACAGCAAATAGCTGGCATTTAAAATTAAAACTGCTTCACTGCATCCTGGCTGGGGATGGAGAGTGGGACTTGTGGAGTGGGAAAGGTGGGGGTGTGGTGCTACACCAAGGAGGAATACACATCCTCATCTAGTAGCACAAGGTCAGAGGAGGGGCAGACTGAAGTGCTCTGGGTCAGAATACAAGGGGGTCGGGGGGAAAGGGACTTAACGGTGGGGTCTACTAGAGACTTCCCAACCAAGGGGAAGAGCTAGACTGGGAATTCTCAGGTCAGCTCACAGAGGTAGTTAGGTCAAAGGACGTGGTCATCATGGGTGACCTGAACTTTCCAGACATCTGCTGGGAAGAGCAATCAGCCAGGTCTGACCGCTCACGTAGGCTCCTAGCCGAGATACAGGACCTCCATCTAACCCAGGTGGTGCACAGTCCCACCAGGGGAGCTGCCTTGTTGGATCTGGTGCTGGCCACAGGCGATGACCTCATGAGGGGGCTGCGGGTGCTCGACCACCTGGGCAACAGCAATCTTCACCTGCTGGCATTCACCATCCAGTGCAGGGTGGCAAAGGCCTGCAGCCAGGCAGCTGCCCTGGACTTCAGGAGGGCAGATTTCAATGAGGTAAGAAGACTAGTCAGGGAGGCAGTGAGATCCCTGAGGGGAGGGGAGAGGAGTTGGGTGTCCAAGAAGAGTGGTCGTTCCTTAAGGAGACGATCCTCCAAGTCCAAAGGGAGGTAATCCCAACACAGATCAAAGGGAGCAAGAGTGCACAAAACCCCCCATGGCTCACCAAAAGCATATGGGAACATCTCCTAGCTAAAAGGGAGGAGTACACCCTATGGCAGGGAGGGGCCATCGCCAGGGAGGACTACACCTCGGTTGCTCAGGGCTGCAGGGGGGCGGTCAGGACCGCCAAGGGGGAGATGGGGCTGGGACTAGCGACCCGGATCAAGGACAACAAGAAGTCCTTTTTTAAATACAGAGGGTGCAGAAAGAAGGTACCAGGTAACGTGGGGCCTCTGCAAGACACTCTAGGAAATCTGGTTGTCGCACCAGACGACAAGGCTAACCTATTTAACAATTTCTTTGCCTCCATTTTCCTGAGCAGGGACCGGATCAGCCCATCCAGCGGGCCCCCCTCAGGCCCCAGGGGAGGCGCACCCAGGCCTAGGGTCAGTGAGGACCTAGTCAGGGACTTCTGAAGGGACCGACGTATTTAAATCAGCTGGTCCTGACGATCTCCACCCCAGAGCGCTGAGGGAATTAGCAGAGGTCATGGCGGGACCCCTGGCACGGCTTTACGAGCACTCATGGTGCTCTGGCGAGGTGCCAGAGGACTGGAAAAGAGGCAATGTGGTTCCCATTTTCAAAAAAGGGAGGAAGGAGGACCTGGGAAACGATAGGCCAGTCAGCCTTACCTCGATCCTGGGTAAGCTTTTTGAGAGTTATCCTGGTGCATGTCCGTGAGGGGCCAGCAGGGGGGATCATGCTTAGGGGCAACCAACATGGGTTCATTGGAGGCAGGTCCTGTCAGACTAACCTGGTGCCTTCTACGACCAGGTCGTAACATCCTTAGACGCAGGGGTAGCAGTGGACATAGTCTTTCTGGACTTCAGGAAGGCCTTTGACACTGTCTCTCACCCCATTCTCATTAAAAAACTAGGGGACTGTGGTGTCAACACCTACACGGTCAGATGGGTCGCTGACTGGCTGGAGGGCCGCACCCAGAGAGTGGTGGTGGACGGGGCATTTTCAACCTGGAGGGATGTGGGCAGTGGGGCCCCCCGGGGCTCGGTCCTCGGGCCCTCACTGTTCAACATCTTCATTGGTGACTTGGACAAGGGGGTAAAAAGCATCCTGTTCAAATTCGCAGATGGCACTAAGATGTAGGGATAAGTGAGCATGCTAGAAGGGAGGAATAGGTTGCAAGCAGATCTAGACAGGTTACAGGGGTGGGCAAATGAGAACAGGATGGGTTTCAACACTGACAAGTGCAAGGTGCTGCACCTGAGGAGGAAGAACCAGCAGCAGACCTACAGGCTGGGGAACTCCCTTCTCGTCAGTGCAGAGGCAGAAAAGGATCTTGGAGTCATTATTGATGCCAAAATGAACATGGACCGACAGTGTGGGGAGGCGGCTAGGAAGGCCAACTGTACCTTGTCGTGCATCCACAGATGCATCTCAAGCAGGTCCAAGGAGGTGATCCTCCCCCTCTATGCGGCACTGGTCAGGCCACAGGTCAAGTACTGCGTCCAGTTCTGGGCACCGCACTTCAGGGGGGATGTGGACAACATGGAGAGGTTTCAGAGGAGGGCACCCGCATGGTCAGGGGGCAGCAGGGCAGGCCCTACGAGGAGAGGCTGAGGTACCTGAACCTGTTCAGCCTCCACAAGGGAAGGCTGAGGAGGATCTAGTGGCCTGTTACAAACTAGCCAGTGGGGACCAGCAGGCATTGGGGGAGTCCCTGCCCCCCTGATCACTCCCAGGAGTGACTAGAAATAGCGGTCACAAGCTGGCAGAGGGTAGATTCAGGCTAGACAACAGGAGGAGCTACTTCACTGTCAGGGCGGCTAGGATCTGGTACCAACTTCCAAGAGAAGTGGTGCTGGCTTCTACCCTGGGGGCCTGTAAGAGGAGGCTGGATGAACATTTCGCTGGGGTCATTTGACTCCAGTACTTTTTCCTGCCATGGCAGGGGTCGGACTTAATGATCTGCTCAGGTCCCTTCTTACTCTACCTACTATGAAACTATGAAACTTGGGGATTGCTGTTGCAGGTCTGGACCACAATTTGCTTTTTATAAAAAGAACAGGCAGAGGTGAGATGACCTTGGAATTGATTCTTACCAGGGAGATGGGCAAGGTTTACACTGCATCAGGCAGTGTGGGTCATGCTCTAGAGCAGCAGTTCTCAACCTTTTTGGCCAACTGCGCAGTGTGGGGTCCATCTGCAACCATATTGCCAGACCAGCCCCATCCTTGCCTGCCCTCAAGGTGCTGGATCTGGGTCCTGGGGGTCTGCACACCTGACCCCCTGCACACCGGGGTTGTGACACCACTGTCCTGCTGCAAATCTCCGGACCATGAGAAGCCCCATGGACTGAATGACATAGCACCATGAGCCAGAGGTTGCTCACCCTTGCCTAGAGCATCCCTGTCTTGGATTGATTGTACATTAACCCTCATAGCATATTTTTGCAGTGTTGTTCAATGTGTGCTGTCGCTTTCTGCTGCTCCACTTTGCTCTGCACATAGTGCCTGCAGCCTTGGGGGTGACTCCAAGACAGGGCTGTGTTCTCAGGACATATAAAAACCCTGATTTAAGAGCAACTTGTAATCTAAACTGGTGCCCAGGTACCTGAACATCCCCAGTTCTGGCAGGGGTGGAGGAGGTCTAATTCTCACATTTGCACTGGACATTGCTTTTGACAAGGGAATCCTCTTTTTTCCCCTCCTCTTCTTTTCTTTTCTTTTCTTTTTGGGGTGGGGTGTGATGTTGAGATTTTAAGATTGTAAGAGCTTCTTTAGAGAACAAATGTGCAGACAGTTGGAGCTAACTCAGGTCCCAGCCCCTGACTTGGGATTGGAGAGCCACCAGACAATGACAGGCTCATGCATTATTTCAGCTCTTTATTTATTTCACAAAATACCTTGCACAGCCCAACCCCAGCTCCAAGACATACCTGCCCCCCCAACCAACATGCAGGTAACACTAGATACTCACAGCAAGGTAACCAGGATAAAGCACAACCCACCCCATGTCCTGCCCTTGTTTCTGGCTCTCCCCAACCTCTTCTACTACTTCCCCCCGCCCAGGGACAGCTGCCCACTCCCAACTAGGTTACAGGCCCTGTTGGGAGGCAGAGGGGTTCCTTCCCTAGGCAGTGGGTTACTCAGCAAACTGCCTCTGCACCAGGCTGTAGTAGGGGCCCCGGCATGCCATGAGCTCCTCATGCGTCCCCTGCTCAGCCACGGCACCACCCTCCAGCACCACGATGTGGTCGGCTCCCTCTACCATCGCCATGTGGTGGGCAATCACCAGCACCGTGCGGGCCCCTCCACTCAGCACTGCTGCACGGACCTGGGGAAGAGTGGAGATTGTCAGGATGCAGCCCAAGGTGCCCCCTGTCCCGCAAGCCTGAGTGTGAATCCCGCCACTCACTGAGGCCTCACTCTCCACGTCCAATGCGCTAGTAGCTTCATCCAGTATCAGCACCCTCGGCTGCCGGATCAGGGCCCGGGCGATGGCAATTCGCTGTTTCTGCCCCACCGACAGCTGTCCACCCTTCTCCCCCACCTCTGTGAGTAGGAGAGACAGCAGTGGTCAGGACACCTGGGTTCTCCCCCAGCCTGGGGAGCAGAGTTGGGGGGTGGGGGAGCAATGGCAGAGGCTGGGAGCCTGGACGCCTGGCTTCTCTCCCCAGCTCTGTGACGGCATGGGGTCTGCTGGGTTGTTGAAGGGAGCCAGGATGCCTGAGATCTCTCTGCAGCCCAGGAAGAGGAGTGGGGCTTCCCAAAAGTTGTGGCCACGTACACTGTGGGACTCACCCATCTCCAAGCCCTGGTCCAACGTGGCGATAAACTCGGCAGCATGGGCTGCTTGGGCTGCGGCCATCACCTGCTCCTTGCTGCAGCTCTCCAGCCCATAGGTGATGTTGTCCCGCACAGAGCCAGAGAAAAGCATGGGCTCCTGCCCCACTAGTGCCACCTGCCCACGAGAAGCTATGTGAACTGAGACTGCCCCCTCAGCTCGCTACTCTCCATGTCAGGTACAGCCCGCAGCCCTCACCTGTCGGTGCAGGTAGCGATGGTCATAGGTGTGCAGGGGCTCCCCATCCAGCAGGATCTCCCCGGCCTGGGGCTCGAAGAACCGTTCCAGCAGTGCCACACACGTGCTCTTCCCGCTACCGTTCAACCCCACCAGCGCAGTCTTCGTCCCAGGCTGCAGCTCAAATGATACCCTCTGCAATAGCAGCCATGAGATCATGGGGCCATTGTGGCCACAGCAGACACCCAGGGTCCCCCAGGGCTATGGAAAAGGGGTACCTGGAGGACGGGGAGGTCGGGGCGCAAGGGGTAGGTGAAGGAGACATCCCGGAAGGTGACATGGCCCTGCAGCATGGTGGGTGCCCGGGTTCCATCAGTGCTCATGGCTGGCACCCGGTCCAGATACTCAAACACCTTCTCTGCCGCACCCACGTTGCTCAGCAGGTCCCCATATATGTACACCAGGGTCTGGGGGTGAAAGAGAATCAGGGATGTTGTACTCTGACAATCTTGGCCTTGGTGAGGCCGCAGCTGGAGTACTGCATCCAGTTTTGGCCTCCACAATTCAAAAAGGATGTGAAGCTTGAGAGTCCAGAGAAGAGCCACATGCATGATCAGAGGTCAGGAAAACAGACCTTATAATGAGAGGCTGAGAGCTATGGGGCTCTTCAGCCTGGAAAAGCGCAGGCTCACGGGTGATCTGGTAGCCACCTACAGGTTTAGCAGGGGTGTTTACCAGGATCTGGGGAACATCTGCCCACCAGAGCACCCCAAGGGATGACAAGATCGAGTAGTCACAAACTCCTCCGTGACAGTTTCAGGCTGGACATAAGGAAGAACTTCTTTACTGTCCGAGCCCCCAAGGTCTGGAATAGCCTGCCACCAGAGGTGGTTCAAGCACTTACTTTGAACGCCTTCAAGAGACATTTGGATGTTTATCTTGCTGGGATCCTATGACCCCTGCTTACTTCCTACCCTTGGGGCAGGGGGGGCTGGACTTGATGATCTTCCGAGGTCCCTTCCAGCCCTAGTGTCTATGAAATCTATGTGCTGGAAGTGGGGGGCAGGGGGGTGGGGGGAGGGGATGGGTAATTCCCTGCCCCACTCACCTGTACGTATCTGCCCACTTCACCCTGGTAGAGCAGGAAGGAGACCAGACCACCCTTGGTCATGAGCCCGGTCTGGATCTGCTGGTGGCCGCAGTACAGCATCAGCACCTGCATGGCCAGCTGCAACAGCTGTGGGGGCAGAGTGGCTGTCATGCCCCCAAGCCCATCATTCACAACCCTGCATCCCCCCAATGTGCCTGGAGGACATGTCGCCCATGGCTGTCCTGGACCACAGGGTATCCATCAGCCTGACTTCAACTCAGCCATTAGCTTGCACACCATCTTTCCTGGACACTTGGATTTCTTTTCCAGATGCCTAGGTTCCTGTCTGTCTTCCACAGCTCATGTGCTAGAGCACCACCAGCCTTCCTTCCCCTGGGGCTCTTGTCTTTCAGACTGTGGCCTGCCAGGTTGGGACACCTCGGTCCCCTGTTCACCTACCACATAGGATTGTTGCACTCAACTCATCCCTGGAGACATAGGCAGCAGGGTCACATGTGTTCTGGTGCCCTCTGTCCATGGGCAAGGAGCAACATTCCCCCCCTCCCACAACATGCACACAAAATGCAGGTGGTCAAACACACACATGCAACCAATGCAGGCATCCAACACATATACACCCCAGGTGTCCAACATGCACACGCAGACACACAATCCAGGCATCCCACATACACACGTGCACACAACCCAGGCATCCAACACAGACGCACTCAGACAAAATGCAGGTGTTCAATATTCCCCCACTCCCAGGTACTCCACACACACATACACAAAACAGGTGTGTCACACATGCACATGCACACACAACCCAGGCATTCAACACAGACACGTGCACACACAAACTGCAGGCATCCATCACAGACCACCCCCATGTATCCCATCCACACCTCACACAACGCTGCCCCCCCTGGTGTCACACACACACACACACACACACACACACACACCTCAGATGTCTCACACACGCACAACCCACACATCCCATGCACCCACACGCAAACAACCCAGGTATCCAATGCATATACAAAATGAAGGCATCCAGTACAGACACACATTTACATAACAAGAGCTCACTTATGTAGACACAGACACACAACCTATGTGTCCAACACACATGCACACAGCAGAATCCTGCTTGTCCAACACACACACACACATGCACTTGCATGTGCACACATATACAGATGCACCCCTCCCACCTCCCAGACTCCTGGGTTTATTCTCCCCCACTATCTCCCCCATGGCAGCATAACCCATCCCCCAGGTGCCTGGATCCCAGCCACATCCTTTCTCTGGCCCCCTTGTCCCAGCCTGAACCGTGCCCTCCTCCTGCCCCTTCCCTGGGCACCAGGGACCCACAGGTGGCTTACCCGTTGGAAGAGCAGGTAGAGGGCCCGCTCCAGGTCCCGGCGGTCCTTGAGGTGCCGGGTGTGGGCCAGAGCTGCCTTGTAGCGCTGTGCCTCCTCCTTCTCGGTGCCGAAGCTACGCACAGTCTCCACAGAGGCCACGGCCTCACGTGCCACCTCCCCGGAGTATGCCACGGAGTCCTGAATGGCCTTGAGCACAGCCTGAGGGGTGGGACAGAGATGAGGAATACCTTGATGTAAAGAGGTTTCCTGTGCTCTTGTGGAGAGGGGTCTGCCTCCCACTGGCAGAGAGGGGTCTCTGGGACATGGGGTCCAGGCTGCCTGCTCCCAGAGCCAATAGAGAAAGAGGCATTGCCTTTGGGAACAAGTAGGATCACAGCATCCTAAAGCTGTGGGGCTGGAAGGGACCTGCAGAGGTCACAGCTAGTCCAACTCCTGCCTGAGGTAGGACCAGCCCTGTCCAAACCAGTCCAAACAAATCCACTGTCCAACCTCTGAGCAAAACTAGTCAACCCTGACAGCACCAGACATCACCCCCACCCAATCACAGGAAAAACGGGGAGACCATGGTGGCCAACATCCTGCTGCAGCAAAGGGGGTTCCAGGCAGAGGCTGTCCCCTGACGACAAAAAAAAGCAAATACCTCTCACGTCCATACCCATCTAACCAGGGAATCAAATCTCTTCCTGACCCCAAATCCAGCATTAGTCTGAGCCTGAGCAGACAGGCAAGACCCTCCAGCCAGGACCCTCTGGGTTTGGTCCCAACAGGAGCATTGACACAGCCCAGTCGCTACCCTCAGCCCTGACTGCAGCCAGCTCCCAGTGCCTCTGATGACGGCTTCTGTCCTGTCCCTCCTTCAGCCTTCTCCTTTCCAAACAAAAAGCTTTGAGCCTTTTAGAGTCTCTCCTGGTCTGGCCACTCTCCATGAGCCCCATACCTGGTAGCGGGCATCATAGACCTTCTGGGAGGCCATGGTGAGGGGTGACTCCAGCAGCGTGAGCAGTGTCAGGCGCCACGACAGGCCCAGCATGAAGCCGTAAAGGCCCAGTGCTTTCACCAGGCTGCGCAGAAAGACGTTGGCATTGATAGGCACAGAGCGGCTCATCAGAGTCGTGTCCTTGGAGAGGCGCGACGTCAGTTCCCCTGCAAGGGGCAGGGGCACAGTGAGGCCTGGCTCTCCCTTCACTGCTCATGGGGGATGTACAGGGTGGAGCAGGGGCATGGGGGGCAAGAGGGGGGTGGGTGGCTGAGGGAAGGCTGCAGTGAGGGAGACTGGGACCCACCTGTCTTGACCTGCTGGAAGAAGGCCAGGTCCTGGTGCACCAGGGAGGAGAAGAGCAGCCGACGAAGGCGGAGATTGAGCCGGGAAAGCACGAATGTGAAGAGACCCCCTCGGCAGCCGGCAGCCAGGGAGCTGGGGGGTGAGATGGGGAGATGAGACTGGTGCCCTCGCCTTCCCTATCCTGCTCTGCACTGAACCCTTTGAGGGAGCTTCTCAGCCAGACTGGCTGACCTACTCCACTGGGCTTTAAACTAAGCCCGTTGGAGGATGGGGGGACTACCGCCTGCTCTATTTTGTCCTGAACCTAATCATCCTACTACCGCCACTGCTGGCCCGCTGAGCAATCCTTGCAAAGCCAGCAGATCACGGCGCTTCAGGGAGCCCACCCCTGCCCCAGCCCTGGTAAAATCTGTGTGCAAGGAAGGAGCCCCCCGGGGGCCACTTGCCTGCCTGTACACTAATGCCAGGAGCTTAGGGAATAAGCAGGAGGAGCTCATCCTCATGCTCAGTGCAAACAATTACGATGTCATAGGGATAACGGAGACCTGGTGGGACTCCACCCATGACTGGACCATGGGGATAGATGGGTATACCCTGTACAGGAGGGATCGTGTAGAGAAAAGGGGCGGGGGTGTAGCTCTCTATGTTAAGGAAAGCTACACGTCCCTGCAAGTCGATATTGGCGACCAGGGTGGACGGCTGGAGACCCTCTGGGTTAAAATCCGTGGGGAACACGGCACAGGGGACACAATGGTGGGAGGAGTTTGCCCGGGAACTGGCTGAGGCAGCTTGCTCCAGGACCATGGCTGTCATGGGTGACTTCAATTACCCGGACATCTTGTGGGAGGATCGCTCAGCAAAATCTGAGTGGTCGCAGAGCTTCCTCTTGTGCGTTGATGACCTCTACCTGACTCAAGAAGTCTATGGGCCAACGAGAGGCAAAGCGCTGCTCGACCTGGTACTGGCTACTGGGGATGACCTAGTCGGCGACCTAGTGATCGATGGGAAGCTGGGTGACAGCGACCACGAGCTGATCACCTTCACCATCCGCCGAAAAGCTGGCAAGTCGGTCAGCAACGCGCAAGTCCTTGACTTCAGGAAAGCCGACTTTGACAAGCTCAGGAGGCTTGTCAGTGAGGCCCTAAGGGACCGTGACCACAGGGAGAGGGGAGTTCAAGAGGAGTGGTTGCTCCTCAAGGGAGCGATCCTCAATGCACAAACTAAGTCTATTCCATCTCGGAGGAAAGGCAGCAAGAGGGCACAGCAGCCCCCCTGGCTCTCCAGGGACCTAGCAGACCTCCTGAGGCTAAAAAGAAAGGCCTACAAAGGATGGAGGATGGGAGTCACCTCCAAGGAGGATTATTCTGCACTGGTCCGGTCCTGTAGGGAGCAGACCAGGAAAGCCAAGGCTGCAACTGAACTCCAACTAGCTTCGAGCATCAAGGACAATAAAAAGTCCTTTTTCA
>NW_005842753.1:319927-321574 GCF_000455745.1 Alligator sinensis | reverse complement strand
GGCCCTGACAATCTTCACCCCAGGGTACTCAAGGAGCTGGCGAGCATCATAGCCCAGCTATGTTGGCTAGCACTATGGAAGAAAGAGACTTGGGGGTCGTCATTGACCACAAGATGAACATGAGCCTGCAATGCGATGCGGCGGCTAGTAAAGCGACCAAAATGCTGGCTTGCATCCATAGATGCTTCTCAAGCAAATCCCGGGACGTCATTCTGCCCCTGTACTCGGCCTTAGTGAGGCCGCAGCTGGAGTACTGTGTCCAGTTTTGGGATCCACAATTCAAAAAGGATGTGGAGAAGCTTGAGAGAGTCCAGAGAAGAGCCACGCGCATGATCAGAGGTCAGGGAAGCAGACCCTACGATGACAGGCTGAGAGCCCTGGGGCTCTTTAGCCTGGAAAAGCGCAGGCTCAGGGGTGATCTGATGGCCACCTACAAGTTTATCAGGGGTGACCACCAGCATCTGGGGGAACGTTTGTTCACCAGAGCGCCCCAAGGGATGACGAGGTCGAATGGTCACAAACTACTTCAAGATCGTTTCAGGCTGGACATAAGGAAGAATTTCTTTACTGTCCGAGCCCCCAAGGTCTGGAACAGCCTGCCACCGGAGGTGGTTCAAGCGCCTACATTGAACACCTTCAAGAGCAAACTGGATGCTTATCTTGCTGGGATCCTATGACCCCAGCTGACTTCCTGCCCTTTGGGCAGGGGGCTGGACTCGATGATCTTCTGATCATCGAGTCCAGCCCTAATGTCTATGAAATCTATGAAGCTGGAAAGCCCACTCTTTCAATCCTGAACCCTCCACTGGAGGCTAGGACACCCACCTGCTGAAGGAGATCAAGCACATGAGGCCAATGGCAGTGGTGAAAGCATCAGGATCATAGTGGCCACCCAGGATGTCGATGATGCGGCCAGTGTAGTAGGGGATGAATGTCTCACCTGAGCAGGAAAGATGGTTTTAAGTCCCCAGACCCTCAAACTCACCCCTCTTCCCAGGGCCAGGGTAACCCCCTCCCCAGCCATGTGTGAGTCTGCGACCAGTGGGTTCTTGCATTGCAGGTCTCAGAGGAGGTGGTTTCACATGGAGGGGCCGGGGGCACAGCTCAGTGGGGCTGCTATCAGGCACCTCAGCAGACACTAACATCTTGTGGGGCCAGCAGCGCCAGCCCCCTGACTCAAGTACCATGGAGGCGACAAGGCTCCCATGGCTTGGCATGGGATGTTCTCTGCAAGGAGCACGTCAGAGGCCTTGGCTTAAGTGCCTCCACCTCGTATCCAGACTCCATCACATCGGGGCCTTGCGGCCTGACCACAGCTGCTGGGACAATGTAAGAGCTCTGACCCACTGGGCCCCATCCTACCCTGTCCTCACAGGCATGAGGATGCTTCTGTGTCTCCATTGTCCGATCTGGAAGCCACCTGAACTGAGGTTTAGCTTTCCCAAGCAGCGATGCTCATGAGGAAACAGGCATGCTCTCTCCCTATGCCACGGCCCTGTCTGGCAAAGCAAGCTCCCTTTGCCCCGCCTGGGGGACAGAGGGCTTCCTGGGGTGCCAACTCACCGATGACAGCCACAGTGAGGAAGATGAAAGCTCCAGACAGGTATGGCAGGGGAGGGCAAGGCGGCCACACCAGCCCGCGCCGCA
>NW_005842753.1:314863-319223 GCF_000455745.1 Alligator sinensis | reverse complement strand
CCGGCCTCGGGCCCCCGAGCCCCTGGCGCGGCCCCTCCTGCGCCCGGGACGCAGGGGCCGGGCTCAGCGCTCCTGCCTGGAGGGGCGGAGGGGGCAGGGGCTGGAGTCGGGCGGGGATTGGGGGGGGCAGAGGGTGGGAAAAGCCAGGCAGAGGGGAGAGAAATAAACACCGGGTGAGCTGGCCTGGGAAACGGGGAAAGCCGGCGGGGGGAGGTCTTTTAGAGACCATCCATCCCCATAGCTATTCCCCGGGCCAGCCACCTAGCTGCCCGCCCTTAGCCTTCAATTCACATTCATGGATCTGTCCACCCATCCATAAATCCATGCATCCACCTGGCCATCCATGCACCCACCCACCCCTCATTCATGTCCATCCATTCACCCACCCATCCATCTGCCCACCTGTCTGCCCATTCATCCATCCATTCACCCAACCATCCATGCATCCATCCATCTGCCCATCCATTCAGTTTGTTCATCCATCCACCCAGTCATCCATCCCTCCATCTATCCACTCCGTACCCACCCTACCTTTCTAGCTCTTCCTGGCAACCCATCAACCTCTCTCCCTACCAGAACTGAAAAATACAAATGATTTTTTAAAACTATATACCAATTCCATTTTTGTAATTGAAATTGGTTTGGTATATTTACATCTGGGTTTTCAATTTTGTTTTAAGGCAGTTTGGGGCTGGGGAAGGGGGGGAGGGGCAAACTGTTTAATGTGACAGCTGAGTTTAATCCAAAACTATATATTGTTTTGTTGCAATCTTCCCAAAGGCCAACCTGAGCTGTAAGTGCACTGATTGCTGGTGCTTCTGTCAATAGCTCTGGGTTTCCTGGCTGCTTGTCTATAGAGTAAGGAGAGAAAACCTCTTCCCTTGAAGCCCAGACTCTAGAACAGCAGCAAGCTTGGTCCTGTCCTGTGCTCAGGGCATGATGCTGTGGACACACACTCAGGGGATGTCCCCAGGAGAACCCCATCACAATGAAATTCCTGTTACTGCCCCAGCGAGCATCAAGCCCATTGTCTGGGAGTTGAGGGAAAGACCATTCCTCAGTTTCTGTCAGTCCCCAAAGTGTCCTGACTGTGGCCCCCATGGGAACACCCCTGTCTGACCCACCAGCCAAGAGAAAAGCTAGTGATGATGTATGACTCCCAGCGAGGTTTCTCACAGTTGGATAAGAGCTGTGACTTAAGGGCCTGGCTTTAATACAACCCATCTAAATACAACCCACCTAGCCAATGCCCCCTCTCCCCCTTCCATCCGGGTGTCCCCATCGTCACGCCCTGCCCCATGCCTCATGCATCCCACCCAGAGCTGGCTGACCATTCCAGTATCTCCTCATCCCCACATAAAGGGGGGCTTTAACCAGGGGTCTCTAGCTTTGTGACTACACTGCCCCTCGGAGACAAAGCCAGCTCTCAACCACCCCCTAGCACCCCTGACATGACTCACAAACTCAGCGCCCAAGGCCACAGCGGGTTTAGTTCAAGTTTATTTGGTCAGGCACCAGAACACATTGGGGTGTCACTGACCCCATTCCCCCCACTACCCCATCCTCCTTCATTGCCGTGGTCCTGAGTCTTGTTGCTCCCTGATCCTGGGTCGGATCCTGGTCCAGTCTCATCTCATTGCTTGGCCTCTGTGTAGGCATGCAGCAGGTCGCTGACATCTGTCCGTCCCACCCGAATCCAGCCATCCTCCTTCATGTGATACACTGGGGGGGGACATGGGAGGGTGAGGGGGAAGCTAGCAGAGGGCAGCGCTGGGTGAGTGGGATAAGAAGGCTGAGACCAGGAAGGCGATGAGACCCAGGTGTCTGGAAAGCCAGGGCAGGGTACTCACCTCACAGGGGGCCCTACAGCACTCCCACGCCAGGAATAGGGACCACAGAGTATGGCTGCAGCCCCAATTTTGAGGGGGCATGGGGTGGAATACAGGTAGGGATGCAGGCATCCAGGATGGAGCACTCCAGAAGCCCCTGTGATACTCCTGTCCCTTGGGGAATGGGATCTGTCCACCCAAGCTCATAGCCCCACATGCTCACCCCCCAGGAGTAGACCCGGGTGTCTGGGATGGGGAGGGGAAGCTCAGCCCCCTGAAGCAGTCACTGGGCCCTTACTATTGACAACGCCCCCAGAGTAGGAGTCGCGGTGGGTGGCATAGGCGATGGCGCGACGGGCCAGGGCATAGGCCTCCTCCACAGTGAGGTCGGGTCGGTAGCCACTATCCAGAACCCCATAGGCGTAAGTATTCCCACTGCCCGTGGAGAACATGGGGCCGGAGAGGCGGGTCCCATTGTCATCCACGTAGTACAGCCCGGGGCCCTGCAAATGGATTGGAGAGATGATGAGAGGGGGCTGGGGGCAGGGACAGGGGTTAAGGGATGGGGACAGGGACAGGGGGAAGGGCTGGGCTGGGGCTCCATGGACAGGGAGTGAGGGGCTGAGAGCTGGCGAGGTAACCAGGCAGTGGGTTCAGGGAGCCTGGTGGGGCCGAGGTCTCAGGTCACTGCCAACCAGAGGGACATGGGCAGGGCAGGGCAGTGGCTGGGTGTTCCCCTGGGGGGTGAGGCTGCAGGGTGGGGGGACCCTTGTAGGCACCTTCTTGTCCCAGCCACAGATCATGCTGCCCACGGACAGCCCCATGCCACGGTACTCGCCCAGCATGTTGGCCAGCAGCTTGGAAGCAGCTGAAACGCTGATCCGCTCATTGTTGCGCAGTGCGTAGAGCCTGGAGAGGGAGAGGAGTAAGTACCTGCGGACCCCACGCACACCACACCTCCTTCCTGTGCCCAAGATCCTCCCCAATACTGCAGCACCCTGAATGCCCCTTAACCCCCCACCACAGCCCACACAGCCTCCCTTCCCCATCTCCTGGTCTCTTCCCCACCCCCACCCCCTCATACCCAACAAGCCGCCCACCCGCTGGGATCACCTGCAGTGTTTGGCAAGGAGCCGCTCCCAGTATTGGCAGGCCGCGGCGAACCGCCCACCCGCGGGGATTCCCTGCCGTGTTGGGGAGGGAGCCGCTCCCAGTATTGGCAGTCGGCGGCGCTGCCCGACATGGTGCCCAGAAGGTAGGGGTTGATCTCGATCACCTTGTTGAACTGCAGGGTGGCTGCAGGGAGTCAGGGCAGGGCTGTCAGTGGGGCTCCCTCCTCCCCCCCTTATAAGGACCCTGTGGGCAAGCCCAGTTTGGGGTGTGGGAAATAAGATTGGGCCCATGTGGATGGGTGGATGGATGGATGGATGAAGGGAGGGAGTCAGTGGGTGGGTGGATGGATGGAAGAGTGCCTCTGAGGAAGTAAAGACTACCAGGGAGATCACAGGAAAGTCAGGCCGGAAGGGACCTTCCCAGGTTACATCCAGTCCAGCCCCCGGCTCAGGGCAACATCACCCCTGCCTAAACCACCCCAGCCATGTGTTGGTCCAGCCTGCCATTGGCAACTCCAGGGATGGAGACTGTAGTGTGTCTCTGGGCAGCCTGGCCCATTGCTTGACTACCCCCAGAGTCAGGATGTTCATCCTCCTCTTCAGCCTCAGTTTCCCCTGCTGCAGCTGGAGGCCATTGCTCTCATTTTGGTCCTCTGTGGCCACAGGGAAAAGCCCATCTCCATCCTCTCTGTCACTGTCCTTCGGGGATTTCTGACTGTGATCACCCCCTCCCCCTTCTCTTCTCCAGCCTCGGTCCTCAGAGCTCTTTCCCGACCATCCTTCCTGCCTCCCAGGCCCCTGCTCCTGTCGGTCACTTTGTTTCCCATCTGCCCCCATCCTTCTAGAAGTGCAGGGCCCCACACCGGACTCAGGACTCCAGGAGAGGCCTCCCCAGTGCTGAACAGAGCAGACCCACTGCCCTGGGTTTGCAAGTGACACTTCCCTCCATAGGACGATGGGATGGAGCAGGGACCGGCTTATGAAGCAGGGAACAGCTGGGCAACGTGGCCAGGCCAGGGAGCACTGTGACCCCTGAGCCCAGTATGTGGGGCAGCCTCCAGAGCCTGAGGGGAGCCCTGGCAGGCCTGGGGCTGCATGGGGGAAGGATGCCAGCCCAAGGGCGCTGCAGTGGGGATAGGGGCACCCCAGGGGCAGGGACAAGGTCAGGGGCACGAAGCAGCTCACAGATGTAGCTCCCAGACGAGGCCCGGGAGTCGGTGGCCACAACCACGCCGTGCTGGAACTTGAAGGCCAGCGTGGTGGTGCCGTGCAGCAGCTGGATGCGACCCGCGGGGCCCCGCAGGAACTCGGCCGGCTGCGGGAGGGGACACACGTCGGACCGGTCCCAGCTTCCCACCCCCCCACAGCTCCGACCGCCCCGCACCCCCGGGCCCAGCCCCGCGCCCACCTGCAGCCCCG
>NW_005842753.1:304274-314345 GCF_000455745.1 Alligator sinensis | reverse complement strand
TGGAGAACCCCCCACCCCCAGCCCCGCCGGTGCCCCTCACTCAGCCCTGTCCTCCTGGTGCCCCACAGGCCCGTGCCCCCCATCCCCCCCCTGCCCCTCACTCCCCAACCCACAGCCCTTTTTCTCCAGGGTGCCCCTAGCCCCTCACTCCTGCCCAGCAGCCCCTCTTCCCCATGCTGCCCCTGCCCATCATTCCAGCCCCCAGCCCTGCCAGTGTCCCTCACTCCCACCCCACAGCTCCCTTCTGCCAGCCGTCCCTAAACCCACAGGGGTAGTGGGGTAGACACGACTGAAGCCAGAGAAAAAAAGAAACATATGAAAAAACTGAAGTAGTTTATTACAAGTCACAAACGCAGTCCCGAGAAGCAACCGGATTCACTTCAACCAGGGGCCCTGGCTCTCTCCACTGCAGGATCTCCTGGGCCTGGGGCTTGGAGGCTTCTCTCCCAGCAGGCTGCCTTCCCCAGGGGCAGCAGGCACTACCCACCTCCCCACATGGTTCCCACATCTGGGTCCAGCCTTACAGCCAGTATCACAAAGCAACTCCGGAGGGCAGGGAGGGAAGAAGCCTGGGAGCCCAGACTCAGCCCTCCCCACCCCCTGTGGGGGCCACACACAGAAGCTCAGGGTCCTCCAGACTCCTCTTCACTGCTGGCATCAGACCTGTTGTTCCCATTCTGCTCCTGGGCCTGGAATAGGCGCCAGTATGCCCCGCGCTGTGCCAGCAGCTCCTGGTGGGTGCCCTGCTCCCACACGATGCCATCTTCCAGCACCAGGATACGGTCAGCCCTCTCCACCGCGCTGAGCCGGTGGGCGATGAGCAGCACCGAGCACCCGGCCCGTGCCCCCTTGTACACCTCCGCCTCCACCTGCCATAGCAGCAGGGTCATGGCCAGCCCCAGAAGTGGTGCTAGACCCTCGCAACCCTCCCAGCTCAGCTGGGACCCCTCATGCCCAACCCACCACCCACCCAGCCCCTCCAGTACAGATGCCCCTCATGCCTGACCCCCAAAGCCACTTCAAACCCAGTACTATGCTCCACTCCTCCCACCCCTCCAGCCCTGCTGGTTCCCCTCACTCAATCTCACATCCCCCTGCCCCCAGCCTGCCCATGCCTCTCACCCGCAGCTGGCTCTCGGTGTCCAGGGAGCTGGTGGCGTCATCCAGGATGAGCACACAGGGGTCTCGGATCAAGGCTCGGGCAATGGCCACTCCCTGCCGCTGCCCCCCGGAGACCTGGCCCCCCATCTCGCCCACGTCTGGGGCACAGAAAACAGTGAGGTCAGGGCATCTCAGGATGGGGGGGAACTGGGGCCCCAAAGCAGGACAAGGGGCAGTGGCAGGGGAGTTGTCTCAGTCCCATACCTGTGTCATAGCCATGGCTTAGCCGGGCAATGAAGGCATGGGCATTGGCACGCCGGGCAGCCGCCTCTACCTCCTGATGGCTCTGGGGCCCCAGCCCATAGGCGATGTTGTCATGCAGAGAGCGGGCGAACAGCACAGGCTTCTGACTCACTAGTGCCACCTGCAACAAGCAGGGAAGAGCGAGGGCTGAGGTGGGCAAGAAGCAGGGGCTGGGGCAAGAAGGGATGCCTCTCCAGGGTGAGCAGGAGAAACCTGGACTTGGCAGGGGTTGAACTACAGGTGCCCAACGTCAGTGGAGAATGTACAGACATTTCCTCTCCCAAGAGAAACCAGAAGTGATTTACTTCAGGTTGTTCCCAGGTTGTTTTTCTGCTGGGAGAAACACTCATGGTTTCTTGTGGGAGAGAAGTGACTGTATGAGGGAAGAGAGACAAAGTAAACAAGGGTCAACTTGACAGACAGAGCGACAGAGAGAATTGGCACAAGGCAGGGCAAGGGCATCTCAGCTATGAATACAGGGACTGTGAGACTCGCCCTCTGTAGCACCCTAGGGGACCAATCCCTACTAGGTTATCTGTTCTGTCTATCCATGTCCAGGGAATCAACATGCGGGAGACTGGTCCCAGAGGCAAGTCTGGGTATAGGAAGGTAGACGCCCTTACCTGGCGGTGCAGGTACTGGTGCTCATAGTCCCGCAGGTCCCGCCCATCCAGTAGGATGCGGCCACGCTGGGGCTCATAGAACCGTTCCAGCAGGCCCACCAGCGCACTCTTCCCAGCACCCGATGGCCCCACCAGTGCTGTCACTTCCCCAGGCCTCAGCTCCAGTGAGACACCCTGCCGGGGACCATGAAGGTGGAGGGGAGGTGGGGATCAGATAAGGACATGCCCTTTCCCAGCCCCTGGTGCCCCTCCCCACTCCCATTCACCCTCTTTCCCCCATCCCTCCATCCAAACCCCCCCATCACCCACCGTCCTCCTGGACCTCCCTCCAGGTACCTTGAGAACAGGAGTGTCATCCCGTCCGGGGTAAGAGAACCAGACATCGCACACCTGGACGTGCCCGCGTAGGTTGGGGGGCTCCAGGGTCCCAGAAGGGGTGATCTGGGGCGTTCGGTCCATGTACTCAAAGATCTTCTCAGAGGAGCCCACGGCCTTCTGCACGCTGGGGTAGACAGACAGCAGCACCTGGGAATGGGGAAGGGGGAGTCGGGGGTGAGAACTGTCCAGGGGTGTGAGGGTGATGGGGAACGTGACTGGGATAAGACAGAAGCCGTGATCTGGAGACGGGGAAAGCCTGAGGCCAGCAGAACTGAGAGGCTAGGTTTCAACTGACTCCAGGAGCCAGCAGGCATGGTGCCAGGGGAAGGCAAGCTCAGGGATAAAGGCTCCTAGTGGCGCCGGCAGCTTCTCAAGGGTACTGCAATGGGAGCCCAATGAGAAGCTGTTCCCACAAGAAGAGTATCATGATGCCCCTTTTTAAATCCTTGCATGTCCACACCTTGAACACAGTGCCCAATTCTGGACCCTGCACCTCAGAAAGGATATAGGAGAGCTCTAGAAAGTCCAGAGAAGGGCACAAGGATGATTTGTGGCATAGAGGGGCTTCCCTATGGGGAGAGACTAACAAAGCCAGGCCCGTTCTGTTTAGAAGAGAGATGCAGGAGAAGCCTTTACAAAGTAAGAAATGGTGAAGAGAAAGTCACTTGGGATTAATTATTGACTGTCTCTCCCCAGACAAGAACAAGGGGTCACAACACAAAATGAGTAGGCCATCAGTTTAAAACCAACACAAGTCAGCTCTTTTTTTCACCCAGCGTGTCATTAAAGAGTGGGACTCATGTCTACCAGATGTGGTGGAAGCTGACAGCTCAGCCAGATTCACAAAGGGATCGGACAAATCCTTGGAGGAAAGAGATATCAGTTGCTATGGAGCACAGGAGGGGCACGGCATCCAAATCAGAACGTCCTAGACACTATAAATGTTGGAGGCTGCAAGTGAGAGACGAACAGGGGGAAAAAACCCTGGTCAGACCCAGCTCATTCTCCCTTTCAGCACAGGGTGACACAGGAGACTGGACAAGAGGAACCTATGGGCTGACCCAGGACATGGCAGTTCTCATGTTCTTAAAGGCTAGAGACCCATGTGGCTGCTCAAGGGGCTTCTCAGATGCCTCAACTTCTAAGGCAAAGCCTTCGGGCTATGGGAAAATGTGCAGGTGGCCAAGGAAGCAGACCAGGAAATACCAAGAAGTTGCAGGGACAAAATCAGGAAGACAAAGATAGAGAACGAGTTGCACTTGGCGAGGGAGGACAAAGACAACCAGAGGGTCTATAAATACACTGGCCAGAAAAGGAAGTCATATGCTCCATCACCTGCTTGCGTTGCCCATCTGCTGCCTATGTTGGACAGATGGGCTGATCTCTACATATAAGAACGGACAAAGGCTATTCTGACATCAGCTCCAGAAATGCACACAAGCCTGGGGCAAACCCTTCAACCTCCCCCAATACTTCACCGCTGACCAGAGGGTATCTGTTCTCAAACAGAGAAATTGTAAAAGCCAGTTTGAATGGGAAACTGCAGAGCAAGAAGTCACCTACAGACTGGATTAGGTCTGGTTTAAACAGGGACTGTGGGTTCTTATCTTCCTGCCCTCTGCCTGACACAACTAGCTGCCTCTCTCTGCAGAAAAGCAAGGTCAAGGAGGTGGTGCCTGCCCTGGTGAACAAGATAAGCTCCCAGGTAGCAGAGCTGTTGGAACTACAAGGCTTCAACCTGCACCAAAGGAAGATAAGTCACAGTCAGACAGCTGGTGGAAATGATACAGATGTGGACAGAGAAAGGCTGAGGGGCCACAACAATGGAAGAGATGATTAGCTTTCAAGGGGTGTGAATACATTCACATTGGCAGAGCCTGAACTCCAGCCCCAGGCACCAGAGGAACTGGCAGAAGGGCTCTCACAGCCCCCCAGCAATGATATCTAGTAAGTTGTGTGAGACAAGCAAGGAGGTCCCAGGGGATGGGGAAAGGGCCAATGTATCTTAGAAGAGATGCTTGAGTGAGGGCAGGATCAGGGTTTGCAAAATACTAAATGGTGAAGAGAAGTCGATAGGGATTTATTATTGACTGTCTCTCCCCAGACAAGAATGAATGGACAGGAAATGAAACAAGCAGGCAGTAGGTTTAAAACACGCACCAGGAAGTTCTCTCTCATTCAGCTACTAAAGTGCAGAGTTCGTTTCATAGGTTGTGGTGGGAGGTGACAGGATGTGGGGGGAGCTGACAGTTCAGCCAGATTCACAAAGGGAGTGGGCACGTGCTTGGAGGAAAGGGGCATCAGTCGCTAGTGAGCATGGGAGTGATGGGCACGGTCTCTGAATCAGGACTTCCTAGACCCTAAATGCTGGAGGCTGCAAGTGAGAAAGGAACAGTCAAAAAACCCCTGGTCACACGCTGCTCACACCCCCTTCCAGAGTCCGCTCTGTGCCCCATGTGACACAGGCCTATTTGTTGCTTAAGGGACTGTGGGCCAATGCCCACTAAGAAATGTTATAAGCCTCTCTTAGTAGGGAGGCTGCTGGGTAAGCAACAGCAGGTTTCTTGGGACAAATCAAAATGTAACACGGCCAGGAGTGAGGTCAGAGGTTCAGATTAGTGCACAGGGGGAGGGAGGGGGACACCAAGCTAAGCACACCGGACAGTGCCCACTGGCCCTCAAACGAGTCCAAGGAGCCAGTGGACACTGCCCAGTGATGCTCTGCCTGGAAACATGATCAGACTAGGGACAGGAAAGTGGCCCCATAGTCCCCAGGGATCCTGACCCTTGTCCTCATGTTCTCACTGTGTCTTCCCACTTGGTGTCTGTGCAGGACATGAGAATGGGATGGTGGAAGGTGCCAACCACGAGCATGTAGAGCTGGAAGTGATGGGTGGTTTGGAAGCAGACCAGCTTGGTGTCCAAGACTGGCAGGATGGGCCCAGGGTCTGACCCAGGAAATGGAAGTTCTTATGTAGCGCCCTGCTTTGAGAAAGGCAGGACCAGGGGGACTAGAGACCAGTCAGCTTAACCTCAACACCCAGGGGGTTATGAAGCAGATCCTAAGGAAGTCCACTTGCAAGCATCTGGGGGAGGGAAGGGTGATCACAAGCAGCCAGCATGGATCTGCTAGGAACAAATCACATTAAATAAACAGGATCTCCTGCTTTGACCAAGTAGCTGGGTGGGACAGAGCATCTCCTGACTGAGTCTGCAGAGGACACAAATCTGGGAAGGATCGCAAAGATGCCAGAGGAGGGAAGCAGAAGCCAGCAGGATCCTGAGAGACTGTAGTTCTGTCTATCAGAGACATTCAGAAATACAAGACTCCGGCCCCAATCCAGCTGCTGTAACCTCACCCATCCCCTCCCCACTCCCACCTTTTGCCCTGCCCCCCAGCACTCACCTCCACGGCGATGGTGAACTGCATCTCGTAGAGGACGAAGGTGACCAGGTCCCCACTGCTGATGGCACCGGCTGTCACCAGCCGGCCCCCATAGTACAGGATGCCCACCTTCAGAGCCAGCCCCGAGAGCTGCAGGGGAGACACAGCCAGGACAGGGTTAACAGGGAGCCCCTCACATCCCACCCTACCTCTGTAGGGTTTGGGGGAAACCATCCTGATGGAGAAAGGGCAAGGGAGGCCCCAGGAATCCGATCAACCCTTCCCTGTCCCAGAACTGAACCTCCATCTCTGCCTTCCACCTCACCCATTAGCAGATCCATGATGCCCCCAATTGCCATGGACTGCCCCCCCCATTATCATGGTGCCCTTTGCCATGAGAACCCACCCCCACTCCATTGCTGTAACTCCCCATCCCTTTTTGCCATGGCATTCTTGAAACTGCTATGGCTTTGCCCCACAGCTACAACACCTCCCACCATCCCTGGCGCACACTGTCTCCATTGCCATGGGGACCCCCCCCCCAGTTGTCACAGTATCCACTCACACTGGTGGTCCAGGTGGAGAGGGCATAGGCAGCAGCTTCCTTCTGGTTCAGGTGGTAGGTGTCTTGCAGTCGGGCGGCATAGCTCCGCGCTGCTCCCTCCTCGTTGGCAAAGCTGCGCACCGTGGGCATGGCCTGAAATGTCTCCACTGCCACCTCATTGGCCCGGGCCAGTGACTCCTGCACCCGCTGCGCCAGGCTCTGCAGGGACATGGGTGTCAGGGCAGGGCAGCACCCCGGGGGTGGGGTGGATGGATGTATGGATGGAAGGATGGGTAAATGGTGACGTGGCTGGATGAGTGGGGAGGTGGGTGGGTGGATGATGCCCAGGCTGTCTCCCAGTTCTGGGAGGGAGTGGCTTACTGCTGCCCAGCCCTGGAAGCAGGAGTGGGCACTGGGCTGTGGGGGTCCCTGTTACCTGATGCAGCTTGCCGGAGAACTTGGGCACAAGGAGGATGAGGGGCAGTCCCATAGCGGTGCAGATGGCGAGGCGCAGGGACAGCCGCAGCATCAGGATGTAGAGGAAGGCGCCGCGTGCCCCGTACCACATCAGCAGGCTCAGCTTCTTGCTCAGTGCCTCACTCGCCGCCTCTGTGTCCGCTGTCACGCGTGACGTGATGTCGCCTGCAGGGGAAGGGGTCAGTGCGGGGCTGAGACCCCCACCCATAACTACCTCTTTCCTATGGCTCTGGGACACTCTTCTCTCCCTCCATCTACCCATGGGCATCTCTAGGACTTTAGAAGGGGGCTGCAGATGGCATAGTCCCTCATCACATACAACACAATGCATATTTTTCTCCAGTTAAACCTGAAGTTTACTAATATTCTAGAGGAATTAGCACTATATTGTTCCATTTAAAACCAAAGCAAAAAAATATATAAAATATATAGTGCAATGTGAATGACTGACACATTATATATAAAGTTAAAAAAATAGACAAAAATAGTAAAAAAAATTGCATGACATTAGTCCCATAGTAATTACAATTAAGTGTAAGTCTCTAATTCAGATTGAGTGTCTTGACAGTGCCTCAAATACTTTAGTGTTAGTCATTTATACACCTGAGTTAACATGACGATACATGAATGAAGGTTTTTAGCTAGAGAAAAAACAGCCTGAAGGGCTCTAAATAGAAGTGAGCAAGGGCTAACAGACAGCCACATTGCAGAAGAAAAGGCAGCTTGATCAATGGAATGTGAAGACCATTACAAAAAGGAGAGATGGTGGTTAACAACTGTGGAGTGGAGAGATTAGCAGGAATCAGGGACCTGAAAATGCGCCATGAAGTCCATTGCTGCCGCCTCTCCTGGGCAGTTGGTTTAAATTTTGAGAGGAACAGGAATCAACTAAACCAATGCACCCCTCTGGATCTGCCCCTCCATCCATCATCCATCCCCCACACCTTGCTCTAGTTTCTTCCATCCCCCCATTTCACTCCCAGCCTGCTCAGTCCTACACTCACACCCTTGACCCCGTCCCACCTGTGGCTCTGAGGTAGGAGAACATGGTGGAGGGAGATTGGTGGAAGGGACCAGATGGGGCTTGAGCCCATGTGGGGGGCAGTAGGGAGCCCTGGGGGAGGTAGGGGCCCCAGGAGGTCCCTCACCAGTGCGGTTGGTGTGGAAGAAGGCAATCTCCTGGCGCAGGACAGAGCTGAACACCTGGCCCTGGAGCCGTGTGTGGATGCGGTTCATGGTGGTGTTGTAGACACAGTCGCACAGGAACTCCGTCACAGCACTGGAGCGCAAACGGGGGTCAGTGGCATGGCGGCAGCAGTCTCTTAGCCCCAAATGCAGCTAGGGTCTGCCCTGCCCTGCCCCCGAACCCTCCCCACACCCTTAGCCTGGCACCTGAAGATGGTGATGAGGGACATGATCCAGATGGCATAACTGAAGCCCGAGGGGTCATCCTCACTCACGATCCAGTCTGTCATGCGCCCCGTGTAGTATGGGATCGCCATCTCCCCTGCAATGCAACAACTCTTGCTGCAGCAGGATGCCGGGGTTTCCGGGGCAAGAGGGGGTGGCACGGCGCAGTAGGGGCTTCCAGGGAATGGCCGGGGGTGGACTCCTGGGTTCTCCTCTCCCAGCGCTGTGCTTAGTGGGTTCTGGTGGGTTATAGGGCAGAGCGGGGCTGGATACCTGAGTTCTTTCCCAGATTTGGTGGGGGAGTAGGGTCTGATGGCCAAAAGGAGGGAGCCAGGACACCTGGGTTCTCCCCCAGCTCTGGCAGGGGAGGGGGACCTGATGGGTTGCAGAAGGTTGAGGGGGAGCCAGGACCAGGGCTGGATTAACACACAGGCAACTAGGAAGGGGCCCAGCCCAGTTTTGCTTATTTTGCACATTATAATTATTGAGTGAAAAAAGTAATACAAATATACAGTATTTCATAGGGGCCCATGTGTTTGTTTGACTATGGGCCCACTGAAAAGTTAAGCCAGTCCTGACCAGGACACCTGGACAGTCTGTATTCAGATGGTCTTAACAGTGCCTGCAGTACTTCAGTGTCAGTCATTTCTACACCTGAGTTAACATGACCATACCTGAGTGAAAGTTTTTAGCTAGAGCTAAAAACAGCCTGCAGGGCTGTAAAACAGAAGTGATGAGCAGGGCTAACAGACAGCCACACAGCAAATGAAAAGGTAGCTTGATCAATGGACCCCCCAGCCCCTCCAGGACAGTCTCCTTCTGCCTGTGTTGACTTTAGGAGTCCAAACAGTATGGATCTTTCCCAACTCTGGGAGGGGAGGGAGGTCTGGTGAGTTGGAACTGGGAGATCCTGCGTCTGGTGGACTGGCTGAGTTTGTCAGGCTACAGCAAGGGGCACTTGGCCACAGGGCTGGGCACAGGCGTGGGTGAACCAGGCAGCTGCCCAGGGCCCAGACAAAAAGAGGGCCTGAAAAAGTGTTTTTTTTCTATTGTCTAATCATTATTATCATTATCTCTGGCAAAGAGGGGGCTGACACTAAAAGTTCACCTGGAGCTACCAGGAGTCTAGGTACAGTGCTGCATAGCCAGGACCCCCAGCCCCTCCAGGACAGTCTCCTTCTGCCTGCATCATCTTTACCCCAGTCCACATGTCCGGCCCATACAGCCAGCAACCGCAGCCACGGCTCCAGGCTCTGCCCGCATCTCCTGAGCCCAAAATCAGAGTCCTGCCCTGCCGGCTCCTGCCCAGACCCCACTTGGATGGAGGACCTTGCTGTGGCCTGGATGTGAGCAGGTGCTGCAAGCCCAGAGCTGCATACAGGTGCTCATCTCTCTGCACCTGTCCCCAGACCGGGGTACAGGTGGGGGCAAGGGATGTGAAGGGCAGGGATCTTTCTCCTCCACCACAGTGTGACCCTGCGGTCACTGGCGAGGACAGGAAGAGGGGCAGGGACAGTGTCCACCCGCGCCCCGACTCACCGAGGGAGGAGAGCACGAGGAAGAGGGTGACGAGGGCGAAGCGGCGCAGGTCGGGCAGGAGGCAGCGCAGCAGGCGGAGCAGGTGGGGGCAAGGGATGTGAAGGGCAGGGATCTTTCTCCTCCACCACAGTGTGACCCTGCGGTCACTGGCGAGGACAGGAAGAGGGGCAGGGACAGTGTCCACCCGCGCCCCGACTCACCGAGGGAGGAGAGCACGAGGAAGAGGGTGACGAGGGCGAAGCGGCGCAGGTCGGGCAGGAGGCAGCGCAGCAGGCGGAGGGCGGAGGCGGCGGCGGCGGCGGGGTCCGGGG
>NW_005842753.1:300387-303566 GCF_000455745.1 Alligator sinensis | reverse complement strand
GCAGAGCCGCGCCGCGCAGGTTGGTCGGGCCGCGCACAGCCGGCTCCTGCAGCTCTCCTTGCTTCCTTCCTCCCCGCTCCTTTTTCAGCCCGGACCCGTACCCGGCAAGCACGTGTTATTCATGACTTACACAGTCTAAAGAGAGGGGATTTCGTCAGCTGCTGCATTTACTGACTGGCTGAAGGGCCCTTCTCCCCCGCGGTTATTTTTGTAACTGCGGTGTTTGTTTTGAAGGGTTGCTGGTTGTAGCCGTGTTGGTCCAAGGAGAGAGGTGGGCCAGGTTCTTTGGGTAGATGTGATATCTTTCATTAAATCAAGCAGGGGCAATGCGTAGGGGGTGCACGCAAATGCATGTGCACCCTGTGAGCATGGCGGTGAACACCCTGCAAAAAGATGACAGTGTCGCTGGCGCCTGCAGGCGGTCCCCGCTCACTGCCCTGCCACCGCCACCGCCAGCAGCATCTGCAAGCAGCCCGCGATCCCCACTGGCTGCCACCAATGCTGCTGGCAGCAGCTGTGGGTGGTCACTGACCCTTGGTCGGCGCTCACCACCCATCCCACTGCCGACAGCGCAAGCGGCGTCTGCGGGAACCCCACTGCTCCTGCCGCCACAGCCGCGCTCCCACCACCACTGTGCCCCACAGCTGTCGGGGCAGGAATCACTCATGGTAGATGTGATATCTTTTACTACAGTAGTTGGAAACAAGTTCTCGGCGAACTTTCGGGCCCAGTCACCCTTCTTCAGGCAGAAGGAGCCTGCTGTTCTTGGAGTCTCAAACCAACAGAGGCTCCCTAAGCCTGAAGAAGTGTGACTGGGCTCAAAAGCTCGCCAAGAACTTGTTTCCAACTACCCAGTTGGTCTAATAAAAGATATCACACCTACTCAAAGAACCTTGCCTGTTCATTTTCAAATAACTTAGTGCCTCATATTTAGGTAAAAAATATTGTTTATTTATTTAAAAACGCACTACAACATATTTAAACTTTAATATTTAATGTGGAGTGAAAAAAGGCAAGCGTCAATATAATAATGACAATTGAAATGACTTCACTGCATCTAAAATGGGGTGGTGCCAGTTTGTTATCTGAGAAGCAAAGTAATCCCAGTCAGTGGAAACCCCATAAAGGGTCAAGTGAAAAATAACCCACCTATAATTTTCTTTGGGTGGTATTCAGTGATTTTGGAAGGTTTAGAGCAGATAGGACCAGCCATTCTTAAGTTATAAGTGAACATACAGACAGACAGACAGACATTTCATTTTATATACAGAGATTAATATGTAAAATTATATCCTGCATCAAGTACAGAGCCCTAAATAAAGATCAGATGAGAATGGGATTATGGGGCAAAATATTTATTGGGCAACCCCTAACTGCATGTCACTGCCATCGGGGACTGTCCCAGAGAACACTGAGCATAGTCCTGCCTGGCCCAAAGCACGGTTTGGCCGTGCCAGGCTGCCAACTGACAGCCTCGTATGCCCACTGTACTAAGTATAATGGCTCAAATAAGGAACTGGCTTTTGGGCTGGGATTACAGCTGGAAATCCTTTCAGGACCACCCCACATAGTGCCTCTTTGGCACCTGGGGACTCTCCTAAGGCCAGATTGTTCCAGATCTGTAAACCTGGGGGACATCACCACTAGCTGTCATGTCCAGCCGCATAAACAATGTTTCAATTATATCTGGGTAGTGTGGAAGTCAGGTTGTTAAATTACCTGAAGGTTAAATCACTTGAGTATGATTATGTGTTTCTGGGGTTTTGGCTGCACCTCCAGAAGTGTTATATATCTCATCCAGTGCACCAAATGTCCCAAGGGGAAATATGTTGGAGAAACCAAACAACAACCATGCACCAGAATGAACGCGCACCAAAAATCCATCAAAGACGAGAATACCCAACTACCTGCGGGTGCTCACTTCTCGCATCAGGACAATCACTCCCTCTCCGATCTCTCAGTTCTAATCTGCAAAGGGAATTTACAAAGCACCTGTCATAGACAAGCCTACGAACTTCACTTCATGAATCTACAGGATACAAAAAAACCATGGACTCAATATAGACATTGGTTTTATACAACACATTGCAACCTGCCTGACATCGGATTCACCAGGTACCTGCCCGATGGCCTCTTTTCTACCTTCTACTCTATCACTGCACTGTCTCCCTTCAGCCTTTTTTCCCTCTCCCCCTCCCCCCCTTTCACTTCTCTGCCTCACCTTTGGTCTTTCTAATTCTACCTATTTACATTTTCACTGACATCCTGCCACACTTTTAGCTTCCTTCATTTCCTGGAGTCTCAGAAGAGCAGAGACTCCTTCTGCCTGAAGAAGGGTGACTGCACCTGAAAGCTTGCCAAGAACCTTTTCCCAACTACTCAGTTGATCTAATAAAAGATATGACATCTACTCAAAGAACCTTGCCTGCCATTAGGTGTTTCTGAACTTTTAGCATTTCAAATGTAGTCACTTGACTCCAGGACTCTCCCCCACCTCGCCCAGCACAGGACTAGGGGTGGGGGGTGGTGACTTTTTTCCATTGTCTCCTGTTCTGGTGACCTGTCTTGCTGCTCTGGGCTTTCCAATCCTTCCGCTCATTTGCTGCTGAACTTTGGTTTATATCATATTAATTTTGAGCATCAAAAGGTTAGAATATGCCTTGGAAAGATGTAAGGGGAAGCACTGGCTATGAGGAGGATATAGTCAGTGCCTTCCTGCATGAATAGCCACAGTTAGAGAAAGAAGGCTACCAAATGGAGAAATTCATAGAAACAGCGACATTCAGAAAATGGCTCTGTAACTTCTGGCACAAGGGACTTGAAATCTAAGACATTAAATATACAGCTTCAAAACAGCATTTGTCCCAGAATCTCAGCATCCTGCAGGGATCAGGAAACATAAGGTTTCCCCTTGAAGGCTGGCAGAAAAAAACCCAGGGGTGGTTAGGAATACAGCTAGACAGTGTGGAGAGCAGCTCCCTGCAGGTAAGACCATGGGGGGGCAGAGGAACTGGGGGGCAGATTGAAGCCTCCACTGTGAGGGAGGGAGTAGAGCAGGGGCTGGGGGTACCACCCAGCCAAGTGCATGGGGCCGGGGTGTGAAGCAGGACAGAGCCATGAGTGACTCGTCCAGGGGTTGCAGGGCATGGGGGGGGGGGGGGGGCGCCGCCACACGCCGG
>NW_005842753.1:286701-300377 GCF_000455745.1 Alligator sinensis | reverse complement strand
GTGGAGGCCGTGAGGGGGCACATCCCCCCCCCCCCCAGATTTTTGTTCAGGGCAAGGGTGGATGTGGGCTGCCTGCTGCAAGCCTGGGGCTCCCCACCCTGCTGCCCTCCCCCTGGGAGCCCTGTGCCACCATGGTGAAGTGCCCCCTGCCCAACCGGCAGCAGCTTGAGCAGCTGTGGCACAGAGTTGTAGCCCCAGGGCTGCCGGGCAGGTAGAGGGTGCATAGGGCTGGCGCAGAGCTCCCAGAAGAAGGGCAGCAGGGTGGGGAGCCCTGAGTCCATAGTGGGCAGCCCACATGTGCCCCTGGGCTGCTCAGCTCTCTGGCCATGCTGTTGGCAGAGGTGGGGTGCGGGGGGCGAGGGCGGGCATGTATCCTACCTTTACATTTTAAAAAGGTGGTCACCATAGGTGCTGGGGTCTGGCTACTGCTGCCCTGGCACACATGGACCTGGGCGCCCAAAGCAGTTGGAGAATCCACCATCCTTGCAATAGGTCCCATGTATGGCAGTAAAGAGCCCTGCCTGCTTCCCTCCCACCCCACTCTGCCCCAAGGCCTGGGCATGGACTGGCCCCAAGGACTTCACCTGGCACTTACTGAGGAAGTAAACAGCTGCACCCGTCATATCAACCACCAGCACCACAACAGTAACACTGCCCATGATCAGCATCCAGTTGGACTCTGTCTCTGGAAGAGGGTAAGGGTCTGTAAGCAAGGGAATCCCCAGACCTGTCCCCACCACTGCGCGGGCCATGTGCCTCCTCCCATCCGTGCCCAGTGTCTCCTCCAACCCCTGCTGTCCTTACCCCTTAGTGGGGTCAGTCAGCCACTCCCTCCCCTGGTGCCCAGGGTCTCCTTCCTCCCCATGCGGGGGTCACTCACTCTTCCTGCTCTTGTCCCAGGCCACTCTCAGGGCCGCATCCAGGCTCACGTGCTCCATGCAGTAGGTGCAATCATAGTTGCTGCTGGGATCAATCTTGATGGTGGCCCAGGTCTGGTAGTACCCGTTTGCATTGGGAATGACTCCTGAGCAGCTCGTCTCCTGGGGCTGCGCCCCCTGACAACAGCCATGTCTTTGGGGTAGAAGCTGTGGATCCGACAGGACAGGTTGGTGAGTCTGTCCCAGGATGATGGCCTCTCTCTCACCTGTCCCTTGGGGTGCGCTGGGAGGGAGGAGACACTCATTAGAGCAACTGCCCCTGCTGGACCCTTGGGCCTGAGATCCCTGCCAGGAGGCCTGGCTGGGCCCCTGCACTGGGCCACACAAAGCTGCCTCCACTGGTTATTTCAGACAGGAGCAGACAGTGTTGGGGCAGGAGCACAGGGGACAGGAAACACAGCAGCACTGGGCTCGGGGCTGCAGGAACAGGGTCCAATACAACAATACAGCAGATCTCTGGTTCTCAGACACATGGGCAGGGTACAGACACCCCATGTGCTCTTCCCAGCTGGGGCGGGGGCTGACCAGGGCAAGGACAAGGCACACTGAATCCCATGGCAGCACTGGGGTTTTGCCCATTGGCTGGACTGAGTTGCAATGCTTGCCACCCCAGACACAGGGGGATGAGGTGGGCATTCCCCAGGGCGTGCCCTGGTCAGTGCTGCCCTGGGTGGGTGACACCAGGACTCACTGCTCTGCAGTGATGCCTTCCCATGCTGCAGGTACTTCCACAGCCACTCAGTGAAGGTCTCCTGCAGCTAGCCTCTTGCAATATGAAGGTGGGTCTTATCCTCATTCCACCTGTGCTGGGTGACCTGGGCCTGTGTTGAGACTGCTACACAGATGCACCTTTTCAGGTCATAGCTGGTGAAGTCTCCCCCGTTGTAGCCAAACTTCATGTAGCCTCCAGTGCAGCCATCTTCACCAAGCTCACAGCCGCACATGAACTTGAGAGTGTGACGCCCTGAAACACATACACACACCCAGGCCCTGGGCCCAGAGAGCAGGTGCTGCCAAGGGCTGCCAGGCTGAGCAGGGGCAGAGATAACTTCATGATGGGGGTAGCTCTGGGACAGCTTGGGGGCTCCATTCACATAGAACAGGGCTGAGGGGGCAGAACTGTGGCCCACGTGCACCCTAGGAACCCAGGAGCCCAGGGCTGGGGAGAAGGGGTGGGAATGAGCCCCTGGAAAGGAAAGGGCAAGGTCAGCAGAGCAAGGGGCAATGTGGAACCAGCCAGGGTGAGTCCAGGTTGGAAAGCAGAGCAGTGTTTCTCCTTGCAAGAGCAACACAGGACTGGCAGAGCAGCAGAACTAGTGGGAGCAGAGCCCAAGCAGGGGATACTGCAGCTGCTCAGAGAGCAGGGGCTGGACTCTGCAGCCCCAGAGGTGCTCCCCAGGGCTGTGCCCCATTCAGCCCAACCTTTGCCCTGCACCCAAGGAGGTGACTGGTCCTGGTCCCTTCACCCCACAGCTCCTACTGCACGGATGTCCGAGTCTTCATGGTCACTGCCTCACCACGGCCCTCACACACCCGGAGGGGTTCGGTCCTTCTCCCCGGGGATTCTCAACTCCCCCTTTGGCCTCTTCCTACCTCCATCCCCCCTTTCTCCTCTTGTCCCTTTCTCTCTACCCTCCAACACCCCCTCCCATCACCTGATCCCTTTATTCCCCTCCAAGACCCTTCCACCTTGCTCTCACCCCTGGTGCCCACACCAGATTCTTTAGGGACCAGCAGCCCCTTTACTGCACTCCTTCCCCATACCAGGACCCCTCTGACCCTACAACCAACTTCTCCTCCCCCAATCTGATCTCCCCGCATCAATCCCATCTCCTTGACTCTTGTGCCATCACCTTTTCTCTGAGCCCCCTCCCCATTTTGCCCACAGTCCTGGCCTCTGCTTGCTCAGCTCCCCCTAGGAGCAATGGTCTGTGTCTGGCTGAGAGCAGAGCATGAAAGCAGCATCAGAGCACAGGGCACAAGGGACAGCAGCCCCAGGGAGGTGGGTTGCAGAAGATTTTGCAAGCAGCACTGAGGGGTGGGAGATGGTAGGGGCATGGGGAACAGGCAGGGAAAAGGAGAAAGCACCCGCCCACGGCAAAGGGGCTTCAGGAAGGGTGTGGGTGTGTGAGGGGAGGCAGGAAGAGAAGTCTGCAGCAGGAGGAGATGCCCATCCCCTTTCAGGGAGCACAGGGCCAGGCAGGCTCCCGCCCCTGTGTGGGCTGGGGAAGGGCAGGGCAGTGGGCTCCAGCCAGCTCCTGCAGCTGGCACAGGGAGGGGAGGACCTGGCCCCCTTGCCTGGCTTTCCTGGTGCCTGACACCAGGTCTCTCACCAGTGCCCTGGAAGCGGGCAGCCCCCACCTTCCTTGCACATGGGGATGGGGTCTCTGTGTCTTGCTTCTACCATGACTGGAGGGTCCAGGACCTTCAAGGGCACCGCACAGCATAGGAAAGGAGAGGACACTTAGATGGAGACACTGAGAGCCCCGGAGTGGGGGTGGGCAGCACAGCCCAAGGCAGCCGCAGCCCCACAAGGAGCTCTGGGTTAGGGGACATCTCTGCTCCTGGCCCTGAACACCTCCAGCTGGTGATGGGACAGGGGCCAGAGAGGTCATGCCTTCCAGCCCCTCACCCCCTGCCCCCCCTACCCTGGGCAAGAGGCGTGGGGAAGGGTCTGTCCCTGAAGACTGCAGTGGAGCTACCAGACCCCTCCTGGCCTGGCCTCCTCCGTGGATCAGAGGCAGAACATGCCCCTTGCCTCCCACACCCCCTGTCCTTGTCCCCCCGGTGTGATGGATTCCCCTCAGCTTCCCTCCAGGTTAGGTGCGGATGGACCAGGGGCCAAGGCCTGGTCTCCAGAGCCAGGGAGGGCCTGGCTGTCACTGTGGGCTATAAACTATATGGCCCATCCACCCCATCACCCCCTGCTCAGGCCAGGCCTGTTGCAGGGGGACCGAGAGGTAGCTATCAGTGGTGCAGGGCTTAGGGAGAATTGGGGGGCTGGGGGTGCAGTGGGGAAGTGGGATCATTGGGAAGGGGGTGATGAACCAACCCCTTGTGCCCCCTCCTCCCCAGTACATCAGGACAGCTGTTTCCCTCCTGCCCCATGAGGTGACAGCCTGGGGAGTGGGGGCAGGGAGACCCAAACCAGAGCCTGATACACCCATAGGCAGGGTGGGGGGCCAGATCCCATGTTGGGGGCAGAGGTGTCGGCCCCTCACCCCCAGGCCAAGCAGCTGGGCCTCAGGGCTGTGTGTCGGTGGCAGGGACTGGGGCGGGAGGAAGGAGCCCCTTTAGCCCCAGGCTGGGCTGGCTGGATGTGACAGCGTGGGGGGGAGTGGGGAGTGACTGCTCCAACCGCAGCCCCCCAGGTCGGATGAGGCACATGTTCACTGTTGCTAGGTTTATCCTGGAAGTGTCTGATATGTTCAATAGCTGGTTGTTGAGGTTAATTCATGTTTAGGGGTATTTGATAGTCACGGTCATTAATGTCTAAAGGGACCATGGACATTTAGGGACTGTTATTGGGGGAGTGCTGGGTATTGGCTGTTTGGGGTTACACTAGCTGGGGATTTTAAAGGGGAATTAGATAAGGATTTGTTCTTTTTTTATTATTCCTTTGTTCCTTTAGGAACCCAGTAGTATCAGCTTTCCCAGGTTTCTGGGTGGAGGTCTTGAGCCCCAAACCCCCCAAATTGGAGCCTGGCCTTTTTAGCATTATCAGAAGGGTTACAAATAGGTTGGGCACAAGTGGGTCAAATATGCAGGGCACTGAATGCCCTGTTTCGTGGAGAAAGGAGGTGCAGGGATGTGGACAAGTTCTACAAAGGTGGCAAAGTCTGAAGGGATTTTATCTCCATGAAGAGAGGGAGAGAGGCAGAGAGAATGACAGTCTGTGCTCCTTAGGGAAGGAAGGCCGGTTTCTGGGATTTGTCTTGGGAGGAGAATGTTAGTGATGTTTGTCCCACAAAATGTTTCTCCCAAAGGATGTTACTTGTATCCTCTGCCAGGCCATCATGGACACCCTGCTGTGGGGAGGCCATCCAGCATCCCCAGTGCTCACAGGATAAGCCCAGCCACTGATGCTTGCTGTCCCGTGTTGAGGTGGTAAGACATGCATGTGTTTGCCAACTATTCTTAAAGCCAGGGGGAGTCGGACTCACCATTTCTGCACACCTGGTCCTGGCAATACTGATATGGGTGTCAATAATTGATCTAATGCTGTTGGCTCCATCAGGCTTCACCTACAAGGGACCTTTGGATGCTGTAGTAGCAGGCAGCTTGGAGCTCAAATCCGGTCTGGGATTGGGGAGAATCAACTCCTTTACTTCCAGTTAGGAACCGGTTCTGTAAGCTTGAGTTTCCTCTGGAGTCTCTTCACATGGGATGAAGCCTCGTTCATGCAGGTTCAGATTAGCTGAATCTGGGCATCTTCAACCAGGGCATGTGGGCAGGGGAGGGCTGTGCTGTAGGAGAGAGGCACCACACTTGATTTCTGCAGATGGCACGATCTGGGCTTTGTTGCTCTGTTCTGGCCCCGGATACCTGTAACCTCAGCCCCAGTGGGCCTAGTGTGGAACAGGGGGAAGCAGGCAGAGTCTCGGTTCCCAGCTCAAGGCAAATCTATAATGTTAAAGTTCAAAGTACCACAAGCTGCCAGCTTTGGGGAAGTCTCTCTCTCTTCAATAGTTCTTTGAAGATGTTAGGAAGGTAATTGCCCACGCCCAGCGGCGATGCGTAGGGAGTGCATGGCAGCGCACACTGTTGCACCCCCTGACAGCAGTGTTCCTGGGCAGGGGTGGCAGGCGAGAGCACTGGTGCCCCTCCTGACAGTGCCGGCCGGGGAGTGCACCAGAAGAAGCGGTACCCCCGCAGCCGATCCTGCCAACCCAGAAGTGCCAGTGGCGCACTGCTGCCAGTTGCAGGTCAGCTGGATCGGTCGCAGGGGGACTCCCCCCAGTGCCCCCCCCGACTCTGGAGGCACCAGTCACCCATGCCCATGCCAGTTGCAGGCCCACTGGTGACTAATCAGTCCAATTGCCGGGAGGCAAATCCTGCTGCAACGGTTCCACGTGTATAGCTGATTGCTGCTAGATGAGGGTGTATCTTTCCTCCTACTCCTCTTCTCCTCGCTGCTGGCTCTGCACAGACATTTGAAAAAGGCCGTTGCCGTTTTGATTTGGAGCCAGGAAGAGAGGGGGAAAGGTACAAATGAGCCTTCTTGTTCTGTTCCCCTTTGACTCCCTCTGAAGGAGAGGGGATCTTGGGAAGGATGAAGCTGGTTTGTGACTTATTCCTCACTCTGCTTTTCTCTCTGCTCTCTGCTGTCCTTCTTGAGCCTCCTTGGCTGTCAGGGTGCCTGTTCCTATGCCAGCCACTGCCTCAGACCACACTTCTCTGTGCCACAAGCTGAGCTGCTCCCTGGCCCTGCGGATCATCCCTTGGTTGCTATGGAGAGCAAGGACCATCCTGACCAGTCCCATGGCACAGTGTGGGATGGAGGCTGGATGGAAAAGTCCCTCTGGGACTGACTGACTGCTCTTTCCCCCCATCCCCAGCCTTGGTAGCTCCTTACACTCTGCAGTACCTCCCGTTGGTAGTGTCAAAGTCTGGCCTGGGCCTGCCCAAGTTCACTATGTAGGGCTATGTGGACAGGAGCTCCTTGTGGGGTATGACAGCAAGGCCCAGCATATGCAAGCAGGCCCTGGATGCAAACAGCCTTGCCCGAGCTCTGGGAGAGCAAGAACTGTGTCCACAAGCTGCTGCAGGGCTGCTTCTGTGGTGAGGTCCACAGCCTCCTGCACCTCTACAATGAGAGTCAGAGAGAGCTGGCCAGGTCCAGGACCAGAAGTGGGGAGAGCCTGCCATTCACCCGGGGCCTTGGTGGCACCCTGGAGTGGCCTGTGCCTCCCTTGCTTTGAGCCTATCCGAAGCAACAGCCAGCCCAAGTCAGAGCCACAGTCTTTCCCGTCCTGGCCCAGAGCAGGTCCGTTGGTTGTGGGGGAAACCCCAGATCAGGTGCTCCTGAGGGCTGAGTGCCCGGAGCATCGTGTAGCTGGGTCTGCACCAGCCCCTCTCCTCCTGGGGGGAGAGGGGCAGTCAGGGGTGACTGGTGCCCCCTGCGTCTGGAGGGGCATAATTTGTGGGTAGGCCCAGGGGTGGGCCAAAAGCCCCATATCCACTCCTACGTCCCCCCCCCCCCCCCCCCCCCCCTCCAACATGCCACCAGCCTGCACAACCAAAAAACTGCCCCATCCTGAGCGGTACTGGGGGCCACTCTCAGGGTGGAGGGGAAAGTGCCCCCCTCCCATGCTCCTCTCACCAGTTGCCTGTGGAGAGTGGAAGTGTCCATTGCCATCCCAGGCAGGTCCAGGGAAGGGGATACAACCAGGGCACTGCCAGGAACAAAGCTAGTGCAGCACTGACCGTCAGTGGGAGGTGTGTTGGGGAGAGCTATCTCCTCCCCCTCAGTGCAGGGAGTGACCCAGGTTGGAGCTGAAGCCGGCTCAGTACCTGCCCGATGTGCTGTTCTCAAAAGACCAAGGAGTTAAGCTTACAGAACAATAAAGTTTGCTTATTCAGCGAGCCCTCTTAGCCTGCCCCTCTGCTGGTCCAATATGGTTCCCTCCTCTCTCTGCTGGGCTAGTTTAATAACATATACTTAGGCAGAAAAGGTTATTTGGGTAAATCTGATATCTTTTCTTAGACCAACTCAAAATAGTTGGAAAAAATC
The DNA here is from genome assembly GCF_000455745.1 of Alligator sinensis. Classification (NCBI taxonomy): domain Eukaryota; kingdom Metazoa; phylum Chordata; order Crocodylia; family Alligatoridae; genus Alligator; species Alligator sinensis. The sequence continues at coordinate 292,706 of NW_005842753.1, read as the reverse complement.
TTTGCAAGCTTTTGGGCACAAACACCCTTTGACAGGCTGAGGAAGCATCTGCAGTTGGTGTGTGCCCTTCCTGAATGGAGTGATAAAGAATCAAAGAAGAGCACAGACCAACTGCAGAGACTTCCTCAGCCTAACTAAGGGTACTTGTATCCGAAAGTTTGCAAAGAAGAATTTTTCCAACTATTTGAGTCGGTCTAATAAAAGACACCAGATCTACCAAAAGAGCCTTGTCTGCCTATGTCCTTAGACCAACATGGCTACAACCTATACCGCTGCTAACTTATACATAACACTCTTAAAAGTATCCACACATCTTCCCCCTTTACATGTAACGTGTCTCCGTATAATACTAACATTGGAAGTTTAGTTCAACCCATAGTTAAAGCACATTTTAACAGGTCTCTGTTAGTCTTGGCTTTTTAGCTCTAAGTGATCTTCTCAAATTCTCTGCATTCTCAATCCTTATTGGTTCAATTCTTCAGTTTCCTTGTTCAGATGTCTCTACTTTATTTGTCATTTTTCAATCTTCTTTGTAGTTTCTTCTTGCTTTCTTGTTAACTCTGTTGTTAGCTCTGTTTCCTTTGGTGAATCTCATGATACTGCTTCTGATGCTGCTTCTATTTTCCCCTTTATAAGCTGCAAGTGTCCTTCTGTTCCTTCTGAACACCTGTCCTTCTAGTGTGACTACTTTGTAGGATCTGGGACCTACTTGATGGGAAACTAGTGCTTTTTGTTTCCACATTTGTCCAGCTGAAATAAGCACCATGTCTTTGTTGTGCGCTTGTGGTAACTCCCTGGAACCCCTGTCACAGTACTGTTTTTGTTTGGGTTTGATGATTTCTTTTAATGTTTTCATGTTTTGTTTTTCACTCTGATGAGCACCATCCACAAGCTTTGACTGGCTAGTTTTGAATTTCTTGTTAAACAGCATCTCTGCTGGGGACAATCCATATTTCATGGGCATTGCCATGTAATTTAAGAGTGACAGGTAAACATCAATGTGTGAATCTGTAGCTTTTTTCAACAATTTCTTGAGTATTTGTACTTCATTTTCCACCAGACCATTGGATCATGGGTATTTAGGACTTCAAGTGTTGTGATGGAATCCATATTTGTTTGCAACTCTTTAAAATCAAGACAATTGAACTGAGGTCTGTTGTCTGTTCTCACAACTTGTAGAATCCCACAAAAACATGTGATGTGAGTTATGACATGGGCTGCTGTTGTGCTTTCAAGCAATGCAATTTCAGAAGAATGAGAAGAATACTCCACCACTAATACATATTTTTTTCCTGCATGCGTGAATAAGTCAATGCCCACTTGATACCATGGAGTTACAGGCTCCTCCAAGACCATCATGGGCTCTTTTATTTGTGCTGATCTGTACTTTAGGCACATTGTACAAACCTTTACAGCATCTTTTATGTCATTATTTATGTTGGGCCAACATAGAGCACCCCTTGCTCTCCTTTTGCATTTTTCAGTGCCTAGATGCCCCTCATGTATTCTGTTTAACATGTCTTTCTTTAGCACTACTGGAACAATGAGTTGTGAGCCTTTGAACAAATTGCCAATACTGAGAGCTGTTCCTTGAACTGAGAGTAGGGGCTAGGTATATGTTTCCCAGGCTAAGCAGCACAAATCACTGTTATCACTTTTTGCAATGTGGTGTCCTGAGCAGTAGCTTATGCAATTGGTGCCGACATGTTATCTGTGATAGGAATCACTCTTTTAATTAGATTAACATGTACTATGTCTGAGTCTGGCATTTTCCATTGTATCATATGCTTTGGACAATGTATCTGCAGCTGACCATTGTTTCTTCAAGCAATTCTCTTTGGCCTGTGCTTGCCTGCTTCATAGTGATGTCCTCCTTTCTATATTGTTTATGTGTTGCCTTAGGGTTTTGCAGTCTTGTAATCCTGCCTAGTTCAGTGTGTTCTGTTTTTCCCTCAGCTTCTGCAGCCTGGCATTTGTTATCTCAGCCACTAGGCACATTCTAACTTACTTTCCCAAATTAAGCTCAGGATCCTCTAGCAGTATTTTCTTGAGGCTTGTATCCTTTATACCCTATACTATTTGGTCTCTGATCATGGACTCTTTTAGATCTCCAAAGTTGCATGTCTAGCTCAGCAGTCTAAGGTCACTGACAAATTCCCCTATTGGCTCACATTCTTTCTGCTGTCTCGTGTGGAAATGGTACTGTTCACAGGTTTCATTTTGTTTGGGTATGTGTAACAGAGAACCTGGGACTCTCTGTTCCTTTAAGAGGAAAAGCAGCCCAGCCAGGGAGCTCTGCAGGCTAGGCAGGGCACCACAGTTGCAGGTTGCCAGGGCAACAAGCTAATGGGTAATTACTAGCAGGTACCTTCAGTTGGTCAGCTGACCATATGCAGGCAGGGCCCAGGGAACATATAAACCCAAGGCTGGGGCTGGCACGGGAGTCTCTCTCTGGCTGCCACAAGGGGAAGAGCTCCTGTCTAGGGGAACCTGGGATACTGGGTTAGTGAAGGTTTATACTCTCAAAGGGGCAGAAGGCTGCTACAGGTTGTTATTTATGTTATAGCCCAGGGGCTTGTGTTTATGTTGTGTTTATATGGTGGACCGGGATGAGGCTATAATGCGAGGAGGAGGTCTCATTAGCGCCAGTGAGGGCACAGCCACAGAGGGGCCAGGGGGCTGGCAGACGGGGGCAGGGGTCAGGTGACTGGAAAGGACAAACAAAGCTAGTGCCTCAAAGCCAGATCTGCTTCAGTGGGTCTAGGCTAGAAGGCCTAGCTAGATAAAAGGGGCAGAGGCTGAGGAGGCTGAAGCCCCAACAGAGGGGCAACATACCTGTAACACCTGCAAGGCACGGGGCATGGTAAAAGGGAGGTTTTGGAGCCACGCAATTAGCCCTCAAGGCTTTGGGTACAGTTGACTGTAGTGGCCCAGCCAAAGGCCTGTGACTGTAGAGGCCCAGCCAGGAACCTGTTACCAGTGGGACTGAGGCCTTGCAAAAGGCCATGGGCAGCTTCCCTATTTAGTTATATAATGTCAAGGTGTGGTGGGCGAGATAGAAGGGCACCCTAGGGGCGGAGCGGGGCACAGTCGCGGAGCCACCAAAGGACATCCTGGCCACCCCTGGGATCCTGACCTGTTACAGTATACAGTATTGCTCAAATTTTTTTATTCATTTGCCATAGCTTTTCTGTTCTTCTTCTGACAGTTGTAGGCTCTTATAAAGAGACAGAACTTCTGGGCCTGCTATATTTAAAAAAAAAAAAAAAAATAGCTACCTTGAGAGGATCTTCCTTCTCTGCAGCTCCACTGGCCATCCTATGTATGGTGAAGCTCTGCTTAAATTTCTTCCCATTTTCTGCTGCATTGCTGGACAGCTTTATCTCCCCTGCAAGTCTGAGAAGGTTCATTTTTCTATCTGTCTTCACACCCCGCTCCTGGTACCATATGTTGTTCTCCAAAGACCAAGGAGTTAAACTTATACAACAATAAAGCCTGCTTATTCAGAGAGCCCTGGTTTCCTCCTCTCTCTGCTGGGCAAGTGTAACAACTTGTACATAACACTTTTAAAGGTATCTACACACCCCAACCTGCTACATCTCCCATGTCTCATTCCCACAGCTGAACGAAGCCGGGAGGAGCCTGCACCACTTCCCAAGGGGCCACAGAAAAGGAGAGAGAGCAGCACAGAGCAAGTGCTGCAGCCCATTCTCTCCTTCCAAGCATTTCACTTTAGGCATGATTTTGACAAATCAAAATGCCTTGCTCTGGGACAGCAAATAGCTCATGTGTGACATTAAAAATGCTTGGCTGTGGGTGGGCAGGGTGGAGGCAGGGGGAGTTGTGGGCATTGCTTGTTGTGGGTTTTGAACATTGCTTGTTTGTAGCAAAAGAAAAAAAAAAGGCAGAGGTAAGATGCTCTTGGAAAGGAGTCTTAGAGCAGGGAAATGAGCAGGACTTGCACCGAATCAGTGCCCTGGAGCCCCCTTCTCTCTCTCTCTCTCCTATAAGATAAACTTCACAGTGTCTGTTTGCAGGGACTAAGCTGCTGTTCAGCCTGTGTAGTTCCTGTTTGCTGCTCCGGTTTGCCCAGCGTGCAGCACCTGCTCTCTGCATCCTGGGAGTGACACCAGGAGAAGTCTGTGTCCACAGGGAGACTCGTATCAGTAGCATCATCAGGGCATGGGCCAAACCAGGATAAGGGGAGCTGTTTTTATCATAACTGATGCCCAGGTGGCTGAGCACCCCCCTGCTTTTCTGGATGCCAGACTCCACTGGGGCATCAGCTGCTTGGTGCTGGGTGTGCAGAGGAGGTCTCAGCTGGGCAGGGGCAGCCCCAGATGCTCTGACATTTTGCACTGATCTCAGGTCCAATGGACACAACCTTCTTTCCTCCTTTCCCTTTTCCTTTCCTTCTGTTTGTGGGTGGGGAGGGGTGTGGTGTGGTAGGGCTGGGTGGAGAAAGCTTAAGATTGTAAAATCTCCTTTAGAGAATAAGCATGCATATCTGGCAGCTTGGGGCTATTTCAATACATGCGCTCTTGGTTTTCTCTCTCCCCATCCTGTTTGGAGGCTTCTGTCTGGGGCAGGGCTGAGGCTGGGGCTGGACACAGAGTAGGGCTGGGGGCAGTAGGAGGGGCTGGGGACTGGAGCTCTCTCTAGGCAGCACACCTGTCCCACCTCATCCCACCCTGGTCAGGCCTGTTCTGAGCCTCCTGCTGGCTGCAGCCCAGCCACGTCCTGCACCCAGACTGGACACATCCTCCAAGGTCCCCGAGCGCCAGGAAGATGCCAGTCTGCTGGCAGTGGTGTTTGTGTGAAGACAGGACCCCTCCTGCTGCAGCAGCTGTCCTGGACCCCTGGGTTGTATTCTAGTGGTGGGACGCAGCGGGTCAGGGAGCTTGGAATAGGGGTGCTGGGAGGCAGGACACCTGGCTTCTCTCCCAGCTCTGAGCACAACGCGGGGGTCTGGTGGGTTACAGCAGGGCCAGGGGGGCATTCCCAGTGCAGATAGACCTACCAGACCTGGGCCAGAATAGAGATCGACCCCAACAGCAACCACAACCACAACCACACCTGCTATGTGGAGCACGTGAGCCTGGACGTTGGATCCCTGAGAGTGCCCTGGACAGGTGTGAGTGACCCTGCACAGGGGGGAGGGGGCCGAGGCATGAGTGGCGGGAGAGGCTGACTGACCCCTGTGGCTTTCACCTTTACATCGAAGCCAATGCGGCTGCTTTTATTTCTTATTTTGTGCCTCACAGATGCTGCCGAGATGCAGCTTCTCTGCTGGAAAAGAAGGCAAACTTGAAAAATGAGTGATGAATAAGGGTGTAGGCTGTAGTAGTTGTGTTGGTCTAAGGACACCGGCAGACAAGGTTCTTTGGGTGAATCTTTTATTAGACCAACTCAAATAGTTGGGAAAAAAACATTTCTTACCAACCTTTTGGGTTTAAAAACCCCTCCACCAGGCTGAGGAAGCCTCTGCAGCTGGTGTGCGCTCTTCTGGGATGGAGTGAATTCATCATCCCATCCTCAGCCTGGCAAAGGGTTTCTAAACTGAAAGCTTGCTAAGAATTTTTGTCCCAAATATTTAAGTTGGTCTAATAAAAGAGATCAGATTCACCCGAAGAGCCTTGTCTGCCAAGTGAAGAATGGGGCACGTGGGAACCTTCGTGTTTGAGTTCTAAGTACCACTGCTAGGCACAGAAGACAAAATGTCTCCATTTACAATACCGACCCCACGTTTGTCTTTTAAATGGCATGTGTCTCGCTCCCGTTTGTCCGGGGGGGGGGAGTTGAGTGGGGCCCCGGGCACTGCGGGGACGTGGCGGGCACGGCGGGGCGCTGGGCGCCTTCTGCCGCAGCGGGGGCAGGGCTCGGTCTCTTCTCCCAGCCCCTTCCATGTGGCAGAGCCCGAGGGCAGCCCGCGGGGCCGGGTCGCGCCCTGCCCGCGCTCAGTCGGTGCCGGGAGGGTCATGTCGTGTCGTGTCGTGCCGTGTCGA